>NC_056739.1:1560079885-1560157385 GCF_019279795.1 Protopterus annectens
GTCCTTTTTCAGCAGAGGCCCAGGGAGAAAAGCTCCATAATAAAAAACAACAATTAAAAACAATTACAAGTTACAAGAAGTATAGATAGGTTTTGTTTAACAATAGTAATAAACAGTTATAGTTCAAAATGAAATTAAGTATTTAGTTAAATGGTACAACACCTATATCATTGGTGCCATAAAGACTAGCAAGTATTTTAATAGCTGAGCTAGCAGTTATTACCCTTGAATAACAGTGGCTAAGATTACAGCTGAGATATAGGTTTACAAGCAATGTATTTGGCTGCAATCCGAAGGTAGTTAGAGGGATGGAAGAAAGGGATTAGAGAGGTTGGGGTAGAAATGTTGAGGTTTGTTACAGGGGTATGCCCAGTGCTCTTTTAGATGAGATATTAGAGCAGCCTTGAAGTTAGTGCGTGATGACACAGAAGTTATAGTGTGAGGAAGGGTATTCCATAGATTTGCTATGAAGTAGGAGAAGAGAGCTTCTCCAGCAGAGTTCCTGGTTCTAGTTACCTGTAATTGATTTTTGTTGCTGGAGCAAAGTGGTCTGATGGTATGATAGGGTTGGAGTAGATTTTGGAGGGAAGGGATCTTTAGAGGATGATTTAGTAGTTTGTGGGCGAGTGAGAGTTGGTACCATTGAAGGAGGTGTGAGGGAGTTCTAGCCAGCCTAGTTCAGTAAGTGAGGTGCAGTGGTGGCTACAGTAGTTTGCGCCAGTGGCAAACCTTGTTATTTTGTTGTAGCAAGCTTCGAGTTTACCTAACTCACTTTGCCTTAGGTTGGTAAATATTGGAGAGGCGTAGAGTAGAGTGGAGATAAGATGGCTATTTGCAACTGAAATCTTGGCTGTTTTGGTGAAAGATTGCTTATTTCTGTATACAACTCCTAGTTTTTTTGTGTACTTTTTTATGGTTAACGAGATGTGGATGTCAAACTTGAGGATATTGTCAATTTAAACTCCAAGTAGTTTGGTGTGGTCTGTTGGGGGATAATGCTGTTGTCATTGGCTTTAATATTAAATTGGTGGGTGTTTAGATTGTGTTTGGTGGGTTGGAAGAGGAGGAGTTTTGTTTTGTTTGGGTTAAGTATTAATTGTGCATCTGAAAGCCAAGTTTCAACTGAGGAAAAGGCTTCCTGTGTGGTCTTTTGAAGTTCAGCTAGGGAGTGGGCTGAGCAGATGATGGTGGAAATCATCTGCGTACTGTATGAGAGTGGCCTGTTTGGTAGCAGAGGCTAGATTATTAGTGAATATGGAGAAGAGTAAGGGTCCAAGGATGGATCCTTGGGGAACACCTATTGAGACAGGGAGCTGGGGGGATATATCATTATGCCAAACAATGGATTGATGGCAGTCAGTCAGGTAGCTATGGAACCAGTTTGTGACAGATTGAGAGAAGGATAGCGTATTGAGGACAATGATGAGTTGTTTATGACAGACCATGTTGAATGCTTTAGATAGGGCCAGGAAAGTTCCAGAGGTGAAATAACCATTGTTTTTATGTTGAAGGATTGTATTAGTGAACGCAAGTAAGGCAGTGGTTGTGCTGTGATATGGTCGAAAACCATGTTGTGTGTTAGGAGATTGTTAGTAAGGAAGTAGTTTATAACTTGAGAGTGAATGCATCTCTCAAGTATTTTTGATAGAAGAGACAGAATTGCTATGGGCCGGTAGTTGGTGAATTCTGTGGAGTGTCCACCTTTGTGGAGGGGGATATTATGGGATATTTTCCATTTTTCATAGCTTTCAGATAAAGAGCGGTTAATCAGGATTGCAACTGGGTAGGCACCCCTATGTATGGGAGGGGCTAGGCCATAAAGAAGAAATCCTTGATGGCCAACTGTATATTGGCTCCTGTAGCTGGACAGGAACGGGAGAGCGGATATCCAGCAGGTAAAGGGATGAAAAAGAAGATAAATAAATTTAATTATTAAAGCTTAGTATGCATTTTCATAATTTTGTTTATATGTTATATAGTACTGTGAAACTAAAATAAATAGTACAAAATAATATAGCTTTTTTCATAATTTTATGTTTTGTGCCCCATGATGTCAGTTATGAGTTTAAATTATTCACTATGCATTGTAGCAGAATATTATTAACCATACTCATTTGAAGGCTGCAAGTTAAGGAACTAAGTGGTTTCTCTAGATTAAAATATAATGCCTTTAAATATATGTTGGTTTTGTCAGAGTGATCATCTGAAGTGAGTGAAGAACCCACTTTTGTTCCCAAATGGATTGACTTGATTTACTTTGAATTATGTCTTGATGGTCATTAAACTTGGTTTCATCATCTTTGAAACATCCCCCAGAGCTGACTATCATCTTACTGATGAATAATGTCTCTACCCTCATGAATGCAGTTCTGAACTGTGTTATGAAAAGGTAGCGCATGTCCCACCTGGCATTGTCTGCTACTCCCTTTGTAGACTTACTATGCTCCAATCTCCTAATTTGAACACAACAGAAAAGTCTTCATGGGTTCTTTTCAAGCAGCTTTATTTTATACAAACACGTCACTATAGAAGTTTACTGACTTTAACTTAAGTAACTTATATACAAACTAACAACTGCAATCATGCTTGCTCACTCTGGCTGCTCTTACAAAATGGTACTAGGAATTGCATGTTTCAGGAATTTATATGCACATGTACAGCATTAACATGCTTCTTAAATATACAGCACACATCACTTGCACTCTGATCTACATTATGCAAAGAATACATTGTGACCGTGTAACTCATTTAGAAATACTGTCTGCATATAAATTCTGTAGAGATGTTTCACAATTTCTTTAATCTGTTCATCTTAATGTCCATTTTATGTGTGCAGCGTAAACTATCCCTTTCCTAGCTCTGGGTTAAAATACCTAATTCTGCATTACAGTGCACAGTGTGTCACTGTGCTATGGAAACATAGTCTTACTTTGATAATAATTATCAAACTACGCAACTCAGAAAATACAAATGAACAAGAGACACTACCTATTAAACTGCCTAGCAAGTTTGGTGGATGCTTTTCTGCCTTTATTATGTGTACCACCACTCACCTGTAAATACCTTCAGTAAAGAATAGAATAAAAATTGGTTTGCTGTATTTTCTTCATTTTATACTGTTTGCAGTGTTCACCTTTTTAAGCCTTAATCTGTTACATACAAAAAAAGAACAATTTTACTGGGGTTTAACTATTGTTACATATTTTGTTTCTAAAAAAAGAAAACATTTACAGATGAATCTCATTGAATTGATTTTTGCTGAAACTGCACAAATTTTAACCATGAGTATATCCTCCCTTGAAGATGTTTATAATGTGTCTTGCTCTGTAATTTGGCTGCAATTACATACTCTTGTGTCAGTGGCTTTTGTTTACAATGACCTGTAATTATGTCATACATACTGCATCCCTCTGGGACCCCTACTTTGATGATGTAATATATCAGAATAATACTTTGTAAAGTCTGTAGCATGTTATTTGAACTCTGCAATGTAATTTATAAAGTCTTGGTAATTCCTTTGTCTCTTAAGGAGTCTGTGCTTTGTCTTTGCATAATTACCTGCTCCGTGAAACTGAAAATAAAAACATAAGCCAGCATTGATTTTCCTATTTCATAAAAATAAATTACCAAATCTGTGTTTACATCTTAATAAATGCTTTATAAATCTGAAACTTTTGTGCCACAAAGATATGTGCATTATCTGATTCAAAACAGCTACTGCAACTTCCAAAGTTAAATAGTTTTTGATTGAAAAAGTTTTGTATTCCATCAGCTGAGGATTTTTAGTTTTGAAACTCTAGCTGTATAGTTCTTATGATTAAGGGTATGGATTACCAATGAACTTCATACTGTAGTATTATGTTTGATTTCTAGAGTCTACAGTTATCTGCTGTATGACTCTTAAAAGTCATTTAAACCAAACAATGCTTCTAGGTTGCCCTGAAAAAAGATATTTGTGCCTATGATGTTTATTTACTGAGCAAATAAATAAATCAGTGACAGAAAGTATTAGTAAAAGAAAACCCCAGTCTTTGTTGTGAATTACAGCATGAACTGCACCTGTACCTTTGCTACTTGTCCAAAAAACCCAAAAAAGTAAAAGTAAAATAAAGTAGTCCATGATAACCAAAATTGTTTTTCAAGACAGATTTTCTCAAACCACTCATATGTATGGAAAACAATTATTTATTTACTTAAATTAGCCAGATAGTTGTGTTGGTCTGGGAAAAGTGCCATCCAATAATAATAGTTTCTTTTAAGCATCATTATTTTCCGGGTCTATAACATACTCTTACAGAAGGATGTACATGGATATAAAGTTTTCCCAGGTTTGGTTATAAGGTGTAAATACTTTCAAAACAGTGATGAAAGTATAACTAGACTCGACTTTAAATCACTGGTGCTGTGCACACTATTTGGAACACCATATAATTACGCCAAATTCCGGACCAACACACATTAGAAAGATCTCCAATGGCGGATATACACATGGTTTGATGTGATCTGCAGTGATAGTAAGTATCTGTTAGAGCAACACTGCTTCTCATCTAAAACAAGTGATTGGTGCAGCAGGAATCATAACAACACAAGCAAGACAGCTGCACCTCATACTGACATAGGATGACCTTTACTGTGGTCAGTGATACGCCTTGTTCCAGCTACCTGAATTTAAAGAACATAAATGCTTGTGTGTGAAATAGAATACACTGATGACTGGCTCCAGTTTATAAACTACTACTGCAACTGCCAATTTTTACACTACCAAACAGTGTACTGCACTATTGCACTAGGGAATGATACTTATGGAACTGGATCAGACTGGTATAAGTGGTAACTAAATGTAGGGGCATACCTGATTTGACAGCTGATTGTAAGTAGAAATGTCCAGAACCCATTAAGAAACCCCTACCCAAACTAAGGTTGTATCAGATGTGCTGCCTTAACTTTATGCACAAATACTTTAGTGCAGTCTATTGCTTTGTATATTAAAATTGTTAAACTCTTTATATAAAGTGATTTCTTGCTGTGCTAAGCTTACATCAGCAAAGTTATGATGACAACTGGGTACATATGTGTTCTACTTGTATAGCAATGGGTAATCTAGGTTATGCAAAGCAAGATGTTACTACTGATTCAGGTGGTGCAGGTCTTTCTTACCAGTGTCTCCAGCATGTGCAGACGTTGCTTGTTCCATGCTAGAATACTGGGTGGGTCCCCAGTATACTGCTCTACCCATGCACCCCTCAAATCCTTATTTTTAGAGCTCCAGCACTCTGTTTACAATTACTTCTTATAGTGACATTTACAGTTTTACTGTACTCTTTAAAGAACATTGAATTACATTCCCATTGAAAACATTCATACTTACACTAATGTCCAGTCTTACTGTACTCTTTAAAGAACATGCAAACAAATACTTAAACAATTGTTACTGTCACCACATTTAAAAGCACACAGTATGGAAAACTTTCAGCTTAATGTCATATTGCAAAACATTTATTTGGGTAACCTACAAGTGAAGGAAGACTGAACTTTTGAACATCATCTGTCAGAAGTTCAATACGCCAATGATTGTAGCTCCTCCACAGGAAATCGCTATCAGTGAGTTGTGCCAGCAGTAATGCCCTTTTTGTGGGTAATTCCCCCTTCTTCAAGTTGGTTTGACTGTGGATTTGATGGGGTACTGCAGGGGGCTTGCCAAAGTATTTTCTCCCTTGTTTTTTTTTTCATGAATGCAGTTTGGGGTTCCTGTCCTCTGCAACTTGAAATTCATCTGTTCATAGTGGAGGCCATTTGTGACCCATGCTCTAGGATCCTTGTTGGTCTACTTCCTAACCCTTGCAAATAATAAGCATGACAAAAGTGCAGATAATCTGAGCAACTGTTTCTACATAAAAATTATATTAAAGCATCACACTGTGCAATAGTAGAACTTTGATGGGCAAGGTATGTAGATAGACTGCCATGGTTTTCATCTATTTCATACCCCTTCCCCCCAAATAGTTATAGAAAATTCATCTATAACTGTTTCTTGGCAATATTAAATTAATAGGAGCTGAAGATGTCGGCATGAACCCAAGTCCAGTCACAATTACTTAAATGTATAGTTGCACTATTAACGTGGTATCTATCTAATTAAGATGGCAGTCACGGCCTCTTAAATCCCCAAGTATCTCTCATTAGAATGTTGGAAGTATTTACAACAAATTGTACTTGATGGTGTCTAAATTCATAAAGAAAACTAAGATATACCGTAATCTTACAAAAGCAGAATGTATAATGCATTTAATAATAAGTGAAGTGTTAATGTATTGGTAGAGGAACACTTGTCTCAATAAACAATACAAATACTGTCAAACTACTGTAACAGCAAAAAAAAAAAAAACTGCGAGAAATGGGATGATCCAAATGGCTGTTAACCTTGCTAAATACTGAATGTCATACCAAATTAATCATGACAACAGCATACATACCTCCACAGGCTTCCATTTCAGTCTTTGAATATGTTTTACTAGCTATCTGAATAGATACCAGATACTGTTAGATACCAGCAATAACATCTTTACTAAAAAATGCTTTATTCACTTAAGTGACTTAATCTAAATTGGTTTGGTAATAGAAAGGTAATGTTAAGCAGAACACTTGCCTTGCACAACCTCTCTCTGATCATTACTGAGCCCACTAGGGCCAAGCACAACATCTGGCAATGACAAACTATTGGATTTGATTATAACAAATATTGCACAAAAATGTTTTCATACTCACCTACATCTAAACAATTTAACTGGTCAGTATGCAGTCACCACTTGGCTGTTATTTAAGATAAATAAAGGAGAACTGAGTTATGTTGTCAGTAGATCCACTATTCTCCCTATGGAAACATTACTGCTAGCACAGTTACAGACTGTGAATTTATGTCTCAAAACACTTTGATTGTATTGCAGCCTTTGTTGCTTTCATAAATATACTAACTATAGTGCAGGATAAACTTTTTACCAGTGAAAATTAGAAAGCTAAAAGGAGACAAATGCTGCTGCCTGCCCCCCCCTTAAAGCTGCAACTTAACACTAGGAATGGAATAAATATATAGATAAACATATACATGTGCATATATAAGTCCACACTTGCTTCATCAGTTTCTCAAACGTAGAAGGGAATGTTGGCTGGCAACTAAGCCTGCCAAGTCAGTGTGTCTCTGAGAATGAATAAAACTGTTTTAGAAAGTCATCCAAAAGACTTCTGGAAAAATGTCAGTCTCTCTTTCTGCAGAGCATCTGCTAATCTGCTTTTTTTCCAGCGCTTTCACACTTTGTAAAGATGCTAATTGGCTCAGCCTTCTAATGAGTGTATCTAATTGGTGATGAATTAATCCAAAACAGGTCGTAGTGTATGGCTGTCCAAACCCAGTGGAGGCAATCATGCTTCCCTGGGAACAACAACTGAAACTAACAAAGGAAAAGCGAGTTACACTGGTAGATTCTGTCAAATTCTTGATCAGTGTGCAGAGGAATTCCCATAAACTTATGATTTTCCAAAAGATTCTATCTAAAGGATTAAAATAAAAATGAGTGACAATTTGATTGCTACTTAATGTTGTCTGATTTATTGAGTTTCCTTATAAACTGGACAACATCACTTAGCAATTGGATTGATACACATGGTAGTGCTAATGAAGTGGTGGCTAGCTGTCCAGCTCTGTGGATCTATGATGAACCTGCAGTGACAACGTCACACAGAGCAAACAAGATGCAGGTTTTGTCATTTAAGGCTATGCTAAGCTGTGTGTGTGTGATTCATGCTGTGCATCAGATATTTCCACATACACCACTCAAAAAAAAGGTGGAATGGGTCACAGTTATCATTACCATTATTTGTACAGGTGCCAGGGGACACAGTGACACATCTACATCACAATAGAGGCAGGAGTCTATGGGCACATTTCTAGGCTTCTGATATGCATGTACATATGGGAGTGTACTTTTGCACTGATATCTATATCTCTGTTACATCTATGTGTGATGGTTGCTTCAGCCTTTCCTCTTTCAACATGCATAGACTGAGAGATAAGTCATGTTCGCTGCTGCAAGAGGTAGCTGAGACTTTCAAGATAACATGGTTAGTTTGAGTCATATCATTACAGTTGTTCTATATGAATAACCAATGAGCCACAGGCTTCTCAACTACCAATGGCCTCTGCCCCAGTAAACTTTGCTGTATCGAGCTACAGGGCTGGGAATGCCCGACATGGGGTAAGTCATAATGGGGTTCCAATCTCTCCCAGGAACGTAGCCCTGCAAAATGTTTATTAAATTAATTAATTTGCAATGAAAATAAAATAATAAACAATTTATTTCTTTATTTGTTTATTTTACATTTGTTAGTCAGGTAAGTGCCCTGGTACAAAGTTATTATTATTATTATTTTACATTTGTTAACCGGGGGTGACTGACTGAGCCAAAAAGGCCCTTTTTCAGCAGAGGCCCGGGGAGAAAAGCTCCACATTGAAAAATTACAGATACATTTAGATATTTAGACATGATCAATATACACACAAATTACAATAGATATGTTTTTACAGTGGTATACAGCACATCAACAGTTGCAGTGGAGAGAACAAACAAGAAAATCTTAATTTAAAATGAAGGTAATTAAGAGATTTTGTGGTGCACAGCTGAAATTTGGAACATAGGTAGAATACATACGTAGTACACAGGTACAGTACATACACTGTAGATTAGCCAGTGTTTGTGAGTAAGAGTCAAAACTATTATCAAGTACTCTAGGTTTAGTATGTGTACCTTATCCGCTTTCACTAGCCTGGGGAGCAATCATAGCACTGCCAACATTGCTTGAGATGTTGCCTAATGAGGTTTTTAAAGGAGGCTTTGGATGATGTGTTTTGTATGCTAGTGGGGAGAGAGTTCCATTTTTTAGCCACTGAACTACTATATAGTGTGTCTCCAAAGCTGTTGTAGCTGTTGATGACTTCTAGTAGTAGTTTGCTTGATGATCTAAGAGGCCTTTTGGCTGAGTGATGTTGTACTAGGTTTTTGAGGGCAGGACACTTATTGGGGAGGTAATAGATAGAATGATAGAGGCAAGAGCTGATTGTAGGTTAGAAGGTTGGGCAGTTCAAGCCAATGGAGCTGTATCAAAGCAGTACAGTGATGAGTTTGAGCAATTTGCAACACAGCGGGCAATTCTGTTATAGCAGGCTTCCATTTTGCTTAATTCAGTTTTGTTGAGATTAATCAGAATGGGAGAAGCATAGAGTAGGGTAGATAGAAGTTGGGAGCAAGCAATGGCTGATCTTGTGTTGTTGGTAAGAAATGGTTTGATACGGTAGAGTGATCCCAGTTTGGCATATACTTTTTTAATAGTTAAGTTGAGATGACTATCAAATTTTAGGTGGGAATCTATGGTTATTCCCAATAGCTTAGCCTGTGCCACTGGAGCGATTGGAGTAGCATTTGTGGAGTAGATAGTGAATTGACTGTTATCAATATTTTTGTTAGAATTAGTTATAATCATAAGCTGGGTTTTCTTTGCATTGAGTTTTAGTTGGGCTTTAGTAAGGTACTTTTCAATGTCGGAGAATGCTGGCTGAGTTGTTTGCAGGAGGGTGGAAATGTTTTGTGCAGCACAGATTAAGGTAGTATCATCTGCATACTGAATGATAAATGCATGCTGTGTGGAGGTATGGAGGTCATTTGTGAAGATTGTGAATATTAGTGGTCCTAAGATAAAACCTTGTGGGACTCCTATAGTTATGGGCAGCTGAGGAGAGAGAGAATTTTCCCATTTCACAGCTTGGTACCTGTCAGTTAAGTAGCTTTGGAACCAGGTAAGAGTGGAATTTGATAGGTGATATTGGTTTAGTTTGTTTAGCAGGATTTGCTGCGAGACTGTGTCAAATGTTTTGGACATATCCAAAAAGAGAGTTGACACCTGCAGGCCTTCGTTTTTGAGACGGTCTACTGTGTCTGTGAAGCAGAGAAGGGCTGTAGTGGTACTATGGGCAGGTCTGAAACCATGCTGAGTAGGTGACAGGATGCTGCTGTCTAGGAGATATTTTAGCACATGGGTATGGATGCATTTTTCTAAAATTTTGGCCAGGGGGGAGAGTAAAGCAATGGGTCTATAGTTATTAAGTTCAGTGGAATTCCCACCTTTATGTATGGGTGAAACATAGGATATTTTCCAGAGTTTGGGCACATAGTTTTCAACAACTGATCTGTTTATGAGAGTGTAGATTGGGATAGCAATAGCATCTGCTGTGAGTTTCAAGAAACAGCTGGAGAGTGGATTGGCTGCTGTTGATGAGTTTTTTAGTTTGGAGAGCATACTTTTGATTGAAGTGGTGGAAACTGTTTTGAGAGTAAAGCTTGTATTAGTGTTATTTGTGTTGGGGGAATAGTGAGATAGGAACTGTCCTGTGATACTAAAGATAGAACTGAGTTCACAAAGTAGGAGCTGAATTGTGTTTCAATGGGAACTTTAGTGTCAAGGGTGGTTGGTTTGGGGGTAGACTTTTGGGTGGGTTTTAGTAGCTGGTTTACATTTTTCCAAAATTTTTGGGGGTGTGTTGGTATTTAATTTGTAATGTCGTGTAGTAGGATTTTTTGTCCAGCCTAATGCCTTTTTTGTACAGTTGCGCAGTTCTTGGTACTTAGGCTTTGTGTTTCTTTGGTTTTTTGATAGTAAAGCCAGGCAGTGTCTCTGGACTTGAGGATTTGTTTGGTTTCTTTACTGAGCCAGGGTTTTGTAGAGGTTCTAATCTTGATTTTGCGCAATGGAGCGACAGTGTCTAGGTGTTGTAGAAATGTTTTGTTGAAATATGCTACAGTCTGGTCAAGTGGGAGGGTTTTTAGGGGGGTCCAGTCACAGTTACAGAGTAAAGTGTTGAGGACCTCAGGAGAGAATAGTTTTGTGTTTCTAGTGGATTTATAGTTAGTGGTTTTGTATATGCTTGTTCCACTACGTATAAGGTATATTATGTTGTGGTCACTTAAGGTGTCTGGGAGACTGCCTGTGTGGGGGTACAATGTGGGGTTTTTAGTTAGAACCCAGTCAAGGATAGATTCCCTTTTAGATTTTTTATCACATGTAGTTAGAATTTGGACTAGCTGCTGGTAGCCATGGAGATTTATTAGATTACTTGGTGGTTCTCATATACAGGTGAACCAGTCTAGGTTGAAATCCCCCAGAATAAGAGTTTCTTGTGAGTATGTGGAAGAACACCAGGATAAGAAGTCTTCAAGGCTAGCAGGTGTTTTACCAGGTGGAATATAGATCACAATTGTGGTGATGACCTTTTTAGGGTGAAGTTGAAGTTGTGAGATAACTATGTCCCAATTATTGGGGGAGGGGGTAGGAGTTTGGTAATTGATGTACAGTTAAGTTGGACTTATACAGTAAGGATGTTCCACCCCATTTACAAAGTGGTCCCTCTTGTCTAATGATACTGTAGTGTTAGCTATGTTTTTATTTAGCCAGGTTTCTGTTAAAGCAACTATGTCTGGAAGAAATCACATAGCATAAAGCTAAATGAAAATGAAACATATGGTGAAATGATACAGGATTTTACATAAGCAGTTTCTTTCAGGTAAGACCTAGGCCACATGGTATACAAAATAATTTTCTTTACAAAATATAAATAATAAGCCTTACCAAACAGTAAGCAAATACCATCTAAAGTAACAAAAATTGTGTATTAGCAGTATTATATAAAGATTAAACAAAATATGGTGAAGCAAGGACTGAGAAGAAGATAGCTAAGAGAAGTTTAATAAAGGAAATAGTTTCACTGCATATGTAAAATGTCTTTTTGTAAATTATACATATATACAAATTTCCCAAAATGGAAGTGTTCTCGCCATGTCTCCACTGTGAATGTGTACTGCCCAGCTGGACATATGTGGTCAACAAAATAAGGAAATAAATATAAACTATGTCATTATATCATGACCCCCCATTAATATTCCAAAACGTGCATGCTGATTGGCCAGCATGCACGTTGTAAATCGACTTATACTAATGGAAAAAGGTCCGGTCGCTCAGACTTTTTCCATTAGTATAAGTCTCTTTTAAAACACTGTCTCGCTATGTTAAAAGAGTTTAACATAGCGACACAGGTTTAAAAAAGCGGAGATCTCCGTTGTTTTTAAAAGCTGTCTCGCTATGTTAAACTCCTTTAACATAGCGACACAGTGTAAAAAGCAATGGAGATCTTGCTTTCTCCGTTGCTTTTTTTTAAACCTGTCTGGCTATGTTAAATGGGTTTAACATAGCGAGACAGCTTTAAAATAAGCAACGGAGATCTCCGTTTATTTTAAGCTGTCTCGCTATGTTAAACCCATTTAACATAGCGAAACAGTAAAAAGCAATGGAGATCTTGCTTGAAGGGCAGCAAAGAGTTTAAGAAAAGTAATTATTTCTTTCTTAAATAATGTCTAGCTATGTTTACTGGTGTAATACATACTTTAAGAATGTAATAAAGACAGAATTAAGACAAATATGTCTACCGTGTGATCCAGGAATAGCCAAAAAATAAAAAATCAACTTTTATTTTTTTTTTAGCCTCTCTCGTTTAAGCGAGGGCGGGGCAGCGCAAAATGGATCGAGGGGGACAGAAAATAAAATAAAAAATCACTATAACTAAAAAATACTATCTATTCTAATAAGACAATGGGGCCAGTAGACAGTATGGCCAGTAAGTAGTGGGGGGGGGGAGTGTGTGTGAGGCATGTAACTAAGCATTAGCAGGCAATCTATGCAAATGAAGTGAATCCCAGATTTCAGCATGCTAGTCAGCTCCCAAAAAAGTTAAACCAGGAAATAGCAGCTCTGTGCACATTTGAGCACTCAGTTTGCGCGGCACACCCCCGGGCTTAAACAGGAAGGCGGGAAGGGAAAACAGCAGTAGGAAAGTAATTTAGGAGGACTAGCATAGCTGGCAGGTGAAATGTATCAGAATCAGCCAATTACACAGGCAGCAGACCAGCCCAGCCCAAAACACTACTATAAACTATGCAAGCACCTCTTTTTCCCACACTCTACACCACCGGAGTATACAAGCGGGTAACTTTTAACAAACAAAACAACAAAATGATAGGGGATGCAATAGCTATCATAGAACAACTTGTGGAAAAGGCTGAGAGTGGTGAGGATGTGAATGCTGTCGACCAACCCACAGTGAGGAGACAGTGAAGAGTGCACAGACCCAGGGTAACCTACCAGGGGCTACATGAGCTGAAGATAGTGGAGCACTATAGGGTGGACAGGGACCTCCTACAGCAAATTGAGCTGTGCCGGCCACGCCTGACACACAGAACTAACAGAGGGGAACCCATCCCTGTGGATACCAAGGTATGTATAGGCCTAAGAATACTAGCTACAGGTACCTTCCAAAGGCCAACTGGGGATATGATGGGGATCTCACAGGCATCAGCATCCAGGGTACTCCACCAGTTCCTGGATGCCATGACAGCACATGCCGGTGAGCACGTATATTTCCCCAACACCAGTGAGGTTCTGGCCAGCAATATGCAACTGTTCCACCAAATAGCAAAATACCCTGAGGTACTGGGTGCTATAGACTGCACACATATATGCATCAAAGCACCACCTGGTGAGTGGGGTAGGGGTCTACATCAACCGCAAGGGCTTCCCCTTCATCACTGCCAGGTCGTGTGCAATGCCCAGGGCATAATAATGAATGTGTGTGCTGGCTGCCCTGGAAGCTATCATGATTCCCACATCTGGCATCTGACGCAGCTGTACCAGAGATTTGCCAGTGGGGACATCCCTCACGGTCACCTAGTGGGGGATGCTGGATACGCACTGGAGCTATGGCTGATGACACTCATCAGAAATGCATACACACCTGAACAAGAACTCCATAATGAGGCACATGCACAGACCAGAATTATAGTAGAGTGTGTGTTTGGGATGCACAAGTCACGGTTCCGGTACCCTGACACATCCGGTGGAGCCTTGCAGTACTCACCAGCTACATATATCCAACTTGTCATTGTATGTGCCATGCTACACAATATGATCCTACAGAAACAGCTGCAGCAGGAACAGCACCGGGGCAGGGCCACACAGCCCCCCACCATTGCCAAGGCCTACACAGGCACAGAGTGACTCAGAGGAGGAACAAACTGAGCCTGCCCCAGTAGGCAGAAGGAGGCATGCCTAGTATGCCCTGGCCTTGGCAAAGAGGCAACACATAGCACATACACTAACACAGGAGGGACCCAGGGAATAACACCTCTCTCTGATTCTCACATACAGTAAAAGGGATGCCAAACATGACACTACCTGTGCTTAACCATGTGTAGGGAGTGTACAATGTGCATCCAACAAAGGCAGCCCTGCAGCACCATCCTCAATACTGGGACACCCACAAGGTAAGTGACTCACACATGCCAGTCAGGGGAGTCCACATACCCAATAACAGTCACAGCCAGCAGGACAGGTGTAGACAAACACAAACAAAGGCTGTGCTATGGCCTCTGAATGATGCCTATGGGTCACCCCCCCGGCCTACACAGACAGACTACAGAAGGTCCGGCAGTGGGACATTAGTTGTGAAGGGTAGGAAGTCAGAAACTAATATGTAGGCGAATCAAAGCTATGACCTGTAGCACACTGATATGCCTCTAGTCAGCATGATAGGTTAGAATACAGAATGAAATGGAGTACCTGACATACCAGTACAGTCATAGCAAATGTGTACGTGTCAGGTGTGCCCCCCCATCCTACGTAGAAATGTAATAACAGTCATGTGTGCCCCCCCAATCCTGTGTAGAAATGTAGAAATAGGCAGGTGTGCCCCCCATTCATATGTAGAAATGTAGAAATAGTCAGGTGTGCCCCCCAATCCTGTGCAGAAATGTAGTAACAGTCAGGTGTGCCCCCCAATCCTGTGCAGGACTTTGGAAACAGTGAGGTGTGTTCCCCCCAACCCTACTTATTTATGTAGTAGTCATCTGGTGTGTCCCCAATCCAATGTACACACGTCATAACAGTCAGGTGTGCCCCCCACAACCCTATGTAGAAATGTAGTAACATGTATGTGTTGGTATAATACCAGTGGAGCACAGATGCACAGAGGTGGCCAAGATAGCAGGATAGGCTGTAGCATCTGCACAATATGCAGGTATGTGTGTGTTAGGTTGGTGCGTGTCTCATATTGTGTGTTAGTGGTCGGTATGTATACATGTTGAGGTAAGACCTGGTGGCCATTGCCCACTACTGCTGATGACAGCGACAAGTCCTTACAACTGCAGTGCCATACACAACACCCATCAGTATAACACAAGCTAGCAGTAAGCCATTGCAAATGTATGGTGGTAATATGTGTCACAATCTGAAAGACTGACATGGCATGGCTGTTGGGCTAGATATACAAGCAGTACACAGGGGAAAGTACCCCAGACATACAGTATATATTGTGTCACTGTGAAATGGACACACCGTTGGAATAGTACATACAGGTATGCATCACATTATCTGGTCCTGTAGTAGGGGATACCAGTGTTGTCTGCCCATACACTCACAGATCACAAAGGAGGTAGGACTGATGTATTGGGAAACAGCTGATGCAGGCATAACTGGAATGACCAATGCATATCTGTGTGTCAGATGCAAGTAGTGTCCATAGCACACATACACCCAGCTCATGCAAACAGCACCCACAGGCACATCTCTGGTCATATCCCTGCTGTGGAGAATGGGTACAGTAAGACCCCACCTGTATATGGCAATAGTGGAAGACTGCAACATGCAGTGCAGATGTCCCAAGCAGGTGTGTCCCTAGCTGTAGGTAGCACCCTGCCAGCATCCACGCCACCTGAGCAAGACTGTTAGAAGATATTGGTATAAACACCTATCACACCTACCCTGTCACCTCAGGGGAATATACTGTATGGTGGTCTGGGACTGTAGGACTGACAGAATTCAATGGCCCACCACATCTGGCATGCAGCAGCACCTAATTCCCCACAGGCATCTACCAAAGACCTGTGTCTCACACGTACTGCCAATGCATGTTATGCTATGGAGATCCAAATAACAACATAGCAGCTGTACACATACCTGTGAAATATAACACACTCCACATAAGCCATATACAAGGCCATGTGGACAAACCACAGTAACATGTCCACCATGTCCCACTGCATGAGTTTTGGACCAACACAAACACACACCTGTGATTGGGTGATACCCTTAGGGAAAGTATCAGGGAATGTATGCATAATATATGGAAGAGGTTAGAATAACAGATGGGGGGTGGGAGCATGGGCAGCATGGAATGTGCAGGGTTCAACACCAAGCTGTGTGCACACACTATCCCTGGCTACAAACACATACATGGGTGGCTAGATCCCTGCCCGTACACCACAATAGGGTAAATGTCCTGACCCATGGACCCTGCCCCTGACTAACCTGTGCAAATCTGTACAGCTGTGAGGCATTGTCACAGCAAGATAAGCCCATACTGTCATGTTGATGGGTGTACAAGTATGGGATCCTCTGCCAGTACTGCACCAAGGTGCTGAACCGGATACACAAACCCAGCACCAAGTGTCTGCAGCTCCCCCTCCAGAATCGCATAACTTACCATGAATACGTAGGTGTCTGCCCACAATACTGGACACAGCTGCAGTCACCCTTGTCTCCCAAGACATCACTGTGAGCAAGAATGTCCACCTGACAGTACATGAGGACAGAAAACATCACTGTGTATAACAGTACACATGTCTGAATATCTCTGCTAACAGCAGTACCATGCAGCTGAAGCAGCACAGGCACAATCACCTACAGTATACACTATCCCCTGCACAGTTTGTCCCCATATTGCCAAATGATCGACTGATACCCTGCAGAAACATTATGCTACCTGTAGGTGTACAACACAAAGGTCTGCACATGCAGTACAAACTACCTGATCTCGATCCACACATTCAATACAGATGGGCATAGTGGGCATGCTCACACACTTTGAGAAATGAAGGCAATTCAGTCAACAACATACCGAAAGGTCATACTGGGCATGCTCACACACTTAAACAAATGAAGGCAATGTCGGCAAACAACAGTGGACCAGACATATCGGACAGTTGCAGATGTTAGTGCAGACACTCCTCAGTATGCACCACTCATGCTTTGCACACACAGTGGATAGGAATACAGACATATATCCAAGGACAACATACTATAATAAGCCAAAAGTAGACATACATAGATGTGTGGAAGAGGGTGACTGTGACAAGGAGCCACCCAGGCCTGTCCCACCCAGCACACAGCCAAAGGGCTACAATCATATGAGGTTCAGATGTCACTGACTATAGATACTAGCCACCAGTATCTGTCAGCATTACAGACAATGTGGTGCAAGTGCTAGCTGTGCAACATGACTGTACAAAGAAGTAGTCATCTAGCAGCTGTACACATACCTGTGAAATATGACCCTGTGTGTGCCCGCATGTGGTGTGTCAACCTCTAGATGAATGGATTATGGCCCATGCACACACACTGCCCTCCCCATAGCCATACTATGACAAGCCTGCTGAGGTCATCCACTGTGACATACACCTTTGGGAAAGTTGTAGCCCAGTAATCTCCGTGGCGTGACCTGTAACTGCATACTGCTGTAGTGTGATAAACTAGTTAGGTAGGAGTTCCAATCCCAGACATGGCAAGTGTGTGTGTGTGTGTGTGTGTGTGTGTGTGTGTGTGTGTGTGTGTGTGTGTGTGTGTGTGTGTGTGTGTATGTCTTTCTCTGTCTGTGTAGAGAGCAATGATTTTTAGGTTAGTCACACTCCCTACAATTCAAATGCCCTACTTTGGCAATCCTGCTGATGTCATTCACTGTGACATACACCTTTGGGGAAGGTGCACTCTAGCAATCCCCATGGGGCATCCTATAACAGCATCATGCTGTAGTGTGATGTAGAACTTTTGTAGGGGTTCTATTCTCACACATGGCAGTTGTGGATGTTTTGTGTGTGTTTCTATGTCTGTGTAGAGAGCAATGCATTTTAGTCTACTCACACTCAGTACAATTCAAATGCCCTACGTTGGCAATCCTGCTCATGTCATTCACTGTGAAATACACCTGTGAGGAAGCTGTACCCCAGTACTCCCCAAGGTATGTCCTATAGCAGCATCATGCTGTAGTGTGATGTAGAACTCTGGTTGGGGTTCTATTCCCGCACATGACAGTTGTGGATGTTTTGTGTGTGTTTTATGTCTGTGTAGGAAGCAATGCATTTTAGGCTAGTCACACTCAGTACAATTCAAAAGCTCTACTCTGGCAATCCTGCTGATGTCATTCACTGTGAAATACACCTTTGGGGAAGAAGTACTCCAGTAATCTCCATGGCGCATCCTATAACTGAGTAGTGCTGTAGTGTAATATACTAGTTAGGTAGGAATTCTAATCCTAGACAGGTATATGTTACTCTGTGCTGTGGCATGCCTGTAGAGCCTGCTATATATGCAGGTACATGTGCAGTCCCCCATAGGAAATGTAGGCCAGTGTTGAGCCAGTCTGCCTGTAGCCTGCACAGTGCTTTGTTACTTGCCTAGCAGCTTAGTGTACTTACCCAGTGAGATGTAATGTCCAGATACTTGCCAGATGTATTGCTGCCGGGCCACCATAACAGTCATGTATGTCAGACAGAGCAGTGGGATGCTGTACAGATGTATGTCAATATCTAGTGGGTAGTATGTGGCCATGGCACCGCTGTACCAGCAGTTATTATGTGGCAGGACAGACAGGGGTGTGTGAATGCATAACCTATGGGGGCACATGTATACCAGTAGTTATGTGTTATACCCATCTACATGGCTGTTAACATCCACATTGTCAGGATTGGTCCACGTGTCTTGCACTAAGGGGTTATGTGTATACCTCTGGACTGTCCAGAGTGTGTCAGACTGTCCACATATATTTGCCATTATCTCTGCTGCAGTCCACAGGAGCATTATGTGCTATCAGTGGTATTGTACCATGGTGTTCTTAGGATGTCTGTCAGTAGCCAATGGCGCACATGTTAAAAGCAGATGTGATGTCCCACACACACCATGTCTGTGAAGACAATCCCTATTACAGTAGCGATATTCTACAAATATACCTGCTATACATACCTGACATCCCCTTGCACTACAAAGTTGGGACTATAGGGGCTGAGGTAGGGCTACACTCCATGTTCAGGATATATGGTGAGGATATATTCACATGTACATATCGACATACATAGATGGATATGTGTATGTACATAGTTATATATATAAACACCCAGATATATACATATACAGAGCAATATATGTCTACACATATACAGATAGAGATACAAATGCACATATACTTATGGATATCTACATATATATTGACAGTAGTAGGTATATCAGGATAGATATGTATGCACATATAGTTACTGATATCTACATATATACCAATGGATCTAGGATGTTTGCTCGAATAAGCAAATGTCCGAATCCATAATAACAGAACACACTTTAATGAAAGCGCTTTTATCAAAAAAGGGCTTTCTTTAAAGCGTGTTACAAAAAAAAAAAAAAAAACACTACATTAACATTTTAGCAGGGGGGCTTTGCCCCCCTGCATCCCCGATGTGGAGGGCTGTGCCCCCCACACCTCCCCTACTTTAATAATCTCCCTCTGAGACCGCACTACAGTGGGGAAAAGGGAATTTTCCCTTACCCGCACCATAGTACAGCCTCGACAACAGGCATACTTACACGAAAGTGCTTCTTCAGTGAAAAGCACTTTCACGTAAGTATGCCCGGCCGTTTGGGTTTCAGTCATTTGCTCATTCGATCAAACATCCGGAACCCATACCAACATAACTAGGCAAATCTGTACACATAGCATGTGTGTGTATATATATATATATATATATATATATATATATATATATATATATATATATATATATATATATATAAAACTATATATACATATATCTATATATATACATATACATATACCTATATATACATATATCTATATATGCATATATGTATATGGGAGCGCTACAAAATCCTGAAAGCCCAAAATCCTGAAAACCAAAGTCTGGATACCAAACTCCTGAAAGTTCAAAATCCTGACAACTCAAACTAGGCAAATCTGTACACATAGCATGTGTGTGTGTATATATATATATATATATATATATGTGTGTGTATATAACTATATATACAGATATCTATATACATTTACCTATATATACATATATCTATATATGCATATATGTATATGGGAGCGCTACAAAATCCTGAAAACTCAACATCCTGAAAACACACAGGATACCAACACATATTATATTCAAGCACAAGTACATACAGAAATAAATAAAAAACAATCCATATTACTCTTCCCCAAGTATAACCAGGGTGGCATGCCGTCCTGCACCCCCCATGTTGGGGGCTGCACCCCCCTACCCTCTGCTACCTAAATATGTCAACTCTTAGATTGAACTTAGTGTACTAAAGTGCAATCTCGGCTATATTTGAGTTATATTTGAGGGGGTGTGGTGGGTGCAGCCCCCCACATGGGGGTGCAGGGGGGGCTTGGCCCCCCTGCATATAGTTGAAAGGTAATATGTTTCTGTATGTACTTGTGCTGGAATATAGTAAGTGTTGGTATCCTGTGTGTTTACAAGGTTTTGAGTTTCCAAGAGTCAGAGTGTTCAGGAGTTTGGGTTTTCAGGAGTTTGGTTTCAGGAGTTTGGTCTTCAGGATGTTGGGCTTTCAGGATTCTGTAGTGCTTCTATATATATATATATATATATATATATATATATATATATATATATATATGTACATACAAAGAGATGTACACCTAGCCATATATATGTAGCATTATACAGATGTGTATACAGACATATGTATGAGTACACATGTGTATGTACATGTAGGCATATATAGACCTATATACATATATATATATATATATATATATATATATATATATATACAACCATATTCCTGTCATGAGTAAACCTCATGGTTGTGTATACCCCGCCAGATGTATCTCACCGTATGTATCTGCTAATGTGTACATTATGATAAAACAACATATGCGATGCAACAGTCATATTACAAACAAGAACTATGCAATTTAGGAACTAAAGGTAATTTTTCAATACTACGCAGTATGTCTGTTGACAGCTATATTGGTAAAACAACAGCTGTCTTCACAGTGGTCATGGCATAGTGGTTAAGTGTGGTGACTTCAGTGTACAGGGTCCTGGGTTCAAGGGCTGTTCATTTTGTTGCTGGGCAGTATAAGGGCTGTTGGATACAGAGTGGTTAAGGCAGCTTTGAGCAGCTTAAAGCATTTGCGCGGGTTTGTGTGAAGCTAAGTGGTGCTAAGCTATGGGTAAACGTAAGGGTGCTTACACAGTGTAGGCTTTGCTTACGAGTGCATAAATCAGTTCAGCTGTTATATTGCAGAAATGTTGTTATTTGCTAAGCATGGCTTAGCCCTGGTAACCAGGTCATACCACCCAGTCTAATAACAAAGCAGGGTAATGACATCTGTAATAGGTGTATGTAATGCCATGTACAATACATGCACCTATGTGCTGTCATTACAGTAGCAAGGGGTGTGAGTGTCATGTGTGGGACACAGACATATATGAGGCCTGTACAGCACTGTTATCCATGTGAATGTGTTATGTACATGTGTAGTAGCCCAGGGTACATGCTGTCACACTGGCATGAAGTGTATCATGGCAGTACTACTGTTGACAGTGCTAACCCAGGCAAGAGCAGAGTGCTAAATATAGTACTGACAACAGGCACACCTGTTGGCATAGCTAGACACCGAGGCATCCCTGATGTATCCCCGGTGTGTGAGCTGTGTCACAGTATATACCCCTTACTGGGTAATAATCCATCATGTGGAATGTAACTGTAGACACTTCAGTATCACTACATAGCTAGCTAGGTAGGGGTCTAGTCCCAGTGTTGCCAAGTAACAGTGTGCATGTGTGTGGATGGGGCTACATAAAGTTGCAGTGTATACACACCTCAGCGGGTCACCTGTCCATGTGGTAAAGGCAATAACCATTTTAGTAACTTGTGACATGTGTTCAACTGTACCCCGAGGTGCTAGAATTAAAACAGTTTTATCTGAAGATTTGTGTTTCATTTGGATCCTAGTTGTTCATCTATCAAAGTGAAGAGTGGTGGTGTTGTTGTGTTGTACCCCAGATATGTCACAGCCATGGTCTCACCCACAGTGACATACCCCATTGTGGAATATGAGTGCAGACCATCCTTGTGCTGACACATGTACACCTACAACACCCTTGGATAACATTATAGGGCCTGCAATCAACCAGTGTTACTAACAGCTATAATGCATCATTGCTGGATTGCTACACTATCTGCTATTTATGCATTACACTTTACTCCTTACAACGTGTTACACTGTAGTACTGTGGTACATTGTACAGTCCCTGTGTGCATCAGAACCATATCAGCCTGTCCCTGCATTGATGGTATGGATGACAGGAATGTGGCACAGGTATCATCATATGCACAGGGTGTGATGTTGGTTTGCCAGAGGCCGAGGGTGGGCCATACATTTGACACTATGTATGTGGGTGTGGGGTGTACTGTGGTGAGCTGGGCATGGTGATGAGGTATGTGTAGTTATGGGGTTGCCCTAGGTGTGTTTGCATAGTGTGTGGGTATACATGCACACAGTTCCTACATAGGTGTTTCTGGACAGCTGCAGATCTTACCTGGTAGGGTGTGCAGTTCATTGCCTCTGGCCACAGACATGTGGACTGTGCCTGCCAGGGGTTCCATGGGCATGTCCAGGTACAGGCCTCAATGTGCCACTCACGCCTGATGATGACAAATGTCTGCTGGTACCAGGTCCCTCCTGGGACTGGCCAGGACCACATGCTCGTGGCCTGCTGTGGTGTGGTGTGGACAGTGCTCCCCCACAGTGCTGGGGCTGGTACTGTCACTATGGGAGCCCCTTGGTGTCCTAGCATGTCCACGTTGACTACAAGCTGTTGGCTTTGCTGGTCTACATCCACGCGGCTATCGCTACACTTCCACCACATGTTCAAGCATGGACTTACCATGGTCGATGAGGGCCATCATCTCAGCAGACTGTTTATCAATGAACTCAGTTAATCCACGGATGGAACCAGCCAATTCATGGGCATTGTCATTTCCAGATGTGACAGTAGCCCTCTGCAGCCACAGGCCCTGTCTGTGGTAATGTTCTATATGTGCCTGCACCACCATGACAGCCTGAAACATGCACCTGCTGGTACCAGTTATGTCGCCTCTGCCAGGAGCATGATGTCCAGAGGCCCTAACATGAGCACCCTGGCACATCTGCCTATGTGGTGCCTTGCCAGACATCTGGATATGCCTGCTGCAACTGGACACAGTAAGCATGGTTACCACACTTTCCTGTGCACTGCCACTGAACGCCAGCTGTCCCACTGCTATGGCCACTGGTGATGGGGTGTGTATAGGCACTGAAACTGTGTGCGGGGTTGGGGTGGCTAAAAGGGGGATGTTAAATGTTGGTGCAGTGTCAGCCCCTGACAACCCCACCTGTGCCTCAACAGTACTATCATCATCTTCAGTGTCTGTATGGACACCAACATCAGATTGCATGCAGGAGGACCCTGACCCACCTCGCCACCTGTGGAGAAAAACAATAAACGCACTTTAAAACCTGTACAGCATTGCCTAACAGTACACACACACACACACACACACACACACACACACACACACACACACACACACACACACACACACACACACACCTCCATAATACCTACCTGTCCATGGCTTTACAAACAGTCCCACGTATATAGCCATGTGGTACATTGATACCACTCAGTAACATATCAGTCCTCTAAATACCTACACAGGTGGTCACAAAACATGGCCTGTTGCTAGTTTACTTGCCTGACCTGTGTGTAGTGGTTTTACATGGCCTCACTGCTGTCATTTGGTATGCACCCTCTGTATGTCCAGGCATCATGATCATGGCCCGTATATGTGTGGGATACTATGTTCTATCCATAATATCATGCACTGGTGTGTCATGTGTATGTAATGCTCAGTACATGTCAGATATGCTACTCCTTCAGCCTATCATGTGACAACTGTAATATTTAGATACACTCCCTGGTGTTGACTAGTACTTCCCCAATGCATCTGTAGTGCTGCATACGTGGGTTGTGGGTGACTGCTCTGCTGAATGCGATATTAAGGGTGTACCTGGTGTCTACCTTCCCTCTGGATGCCTGTTCCATGCTTCAGACCATATTATACTATCAGCTGTGCTGTGATTACACACACGACAGGTATTCCTGGTGTGTAATGTGGCAGTTCATGTACATGTACTGCATGATCCCAGAGGGAGGTACTGCTGTACAAACACCCCACAATCACATATGTGCATACATGGCCAGCCACACAAACACACACACTTGCACACAAGCATCCTACATGCATCAATCTCCCTCCAATTCACCAGAGTGACCCTACATACAAACTGACTACCCACCAGGACCCACACACACATACAGGTGAGGTTGCACAATGAAAGTACACACAGTCCTCCTATTACCCCTCTGTCAACATGCATAACATATGGTACCTGACAGCATGCAGTGCAGCTATAGTCAATCCATGCTGACAACAGTATACATGTGTGTGATGCATGTGCTGTGTCACTAGGTAAAGCCCCTTCCCCTAGATATCACTGTGCCCATGAACACGATATTTCTGTGCACCTGCTCTGCACCCTGCTGTGTACTGTGCACCACACCTCACAGGTGTACAGCCCATTGCTGAATGTGTACTACTGTGTTGGTTATGCCAACTTTATGCTCACAGCCCCTATGTTTTCCAGCAACACATTCCAAGTATGATATGTGGACAGATGCCATTTGTGAGTGCCTGATGTCTGATGCACAGCTCTCAACATCAGGAGATGATGTATGACCATTCCAGTACTCTTACACTGACAACCATCAGAGCATACCATGGCTATGGGGGGTGTACACACCTTTATTGATTTGGTGCACCCATCCTTGATCTGCCATGGGACCAAATTGTCACATATCTTAGCAGTACATGAGCCCGATATTGACATATGTCCTATACTTTCACATGCAGTGTCTATGGAATGTGTTAGGTATGCAGCTGCTGACCACAATGCATACACACCGTGTGGGCATATGTGTGCACACCCTTATCATGACGGTTTATCGCAACTCTTGTTGTGTGTACTACAGCAGTCACTATCCTGGCAGGGGTATGCCAGTGTGGGCCATCTGCATTTGCCAGTGTATGTTCAGTCTGCCCTACACATGTCCCCCTATTCTGCATGATTGCAAGGTCTACTCATGTGCACATCCCATGGTGTTCACACACTGCCATCACTATTGCTGTGGGGGTAGGGTTATGGCTGCCACAGGTCCTGAGCCTGAATATGTGCAGAGAGAGCCTGCCTAGTATCCTTAGGATCCCTGCTGCAGTGCACTGGTGTGTCATGCTGACAGCCCCCCTTCAGCCTTTTTGCAGATGCATGACAAGTAAGGCCTACACTTGTGTGTCACTTTGCAGTATCTCATACACTGAACACCATATGTTACAGCCTAGTCCCAGCTGATCATGTGGACTACTGTAATGCATTATGCCATAGTGTATCTCTGCAGCAGTTGCCATTGTCCTACAGGTATATACACTGGTGTTGCACTGTATATGGGTGTTTCAACCATGCCCCTACTGTAGGCCATGTCTACCACCATTATGTTACTCCCTGTAGACACATTCTGCAATGACAGGATGTTAGTTATCATGCAGATGTCTGACATACCCTTCCAATACCACAACATGGTCACCCCTGTGATGCCGTGCATTTCACAGCAACAAAACATGCACATGTACAACATGCATTCAGGGTAGGTGTGTTAGATGTGTGGATGGAATATACCATCGCCATTACATGCCCGGTGTGTTTGCAAGCATCTACATAAACCATACTCACCAGCTACAGGCTGCTGCCTTGGTGGTATCCCGGAGGAACCTACATAAGAGGGTGAGAGATGCAATGTCAGTGGCCACACCTGTGGCAATGCTACAGGGTGGGTGCAGTATTACAATACATCAATGGTACACTTCCACAATACTACCACATCTGTACATCTGTGTATCACTACTATGCAGCAACACAGTATATATATGACATGTCAGATATGCATGATCTACCTGTACCGATGCGGATGTATACGCAACAGTGGGTGCCCTGTGTCCTTACCAGCACACTCCTCGGCCAGTGTGTGGGTGCCACCTCCACAAAAGAGTCCAGCTGTTGGTGGCTGGCCGGATGGGCAGGTTCCGCAAGGCTGGCCAAGAGCTCCTCCATACATGTTGGGGAGGATGGATGACATGCCCCCCCTGTGATGAGGTGATCCCCTGGACTGCAGCAGCATGCCGACGGGCATTGTGAAGCAAGTCAGTACAATGATGCTGGACCTGCTCATAACTGCGGTTGTGCAGTCCGACATCACTGTGGACTAGGTCGTTCCACAGGGCCTACCAAACAGCACTGGGTAGTGCTGGATCAGGTGTGTGATTAGCACTTCATTCTCAGCTGTTGAATAGGTAGGCAAGAATGCATGTGACATCTTGGCTGAAAGACATAAATATGGAAACAGGTCTGAGCAACTCATACAGCAAGGTTACCACAGTTCGTAATACACATCTCTGTCACCCCCCCATATCAGCTGCAACAAACTATACACACAACTTATTAGGTATGGCTACAGATTACCTACCAGTGGGGACAGGTATTGTATTGTACCACACTTTCTGCTATGTGATTGTAGCCATGTTCCCTGTGTGGACACTATCATTGCTGGCCTGTTATAGACTATTCACCTGCATGCCAATGTCAGGGCCACAATGGTCCCATATATGCCTGTGGTATGGCTGCTTTGTGATTACTGCACATCTGACATTCTGTGTTATTGGGGATATCTATGGATGCTGTTGGACATGTTCCAGGAATGTGTAGACTGTTACTACCATTATGTTCTATAACAGTGACACAATAACATGTATATGTACAATTGGCCAGCAGAACCACCTCTCCACATCCATCTGCCCATGTTACCTTTCCACATCACATGTGTGTTCCAACCTGGGGCCTCCTCATGTACTGGTCCAGCAATACCATGAGGTGGAACCAACCCAGGAGATGTTGTCCCACCCTGGGGGCACACACTAACATGCTTCTGTCCCCTGAGGTCAGGTCCAGGGTCTGTTCCATACCGGGCTCCACAGACACATGTGGGATGTGCTGCATCACTCTGAGGCACCCAGTACACATTCCCAGGGTCGACATTCTCCTCTTGCTCAGCCTCCAGGCCAGGCACCTTCAGGATGTGGACTGCTGTTGTGAGTAGCAGTGGGTGGGAGGCTTGTTCCCATTGTGCCCATATTGGGGCCAATGGGGCATCCACATCACAGACCACACACCATCCAAGGGTGTTTACCAACCACATGTGTCACATACCACCCCTGTAGACTGTCCTCTATATCTACCAACCCTGATCACCTCCATAACTATACCTGCCATACTTCCCCACATTCCCATTGCATACTTCACAGACGAGGGCAATGTGGTCCCAACAAGGGAGTAACATGTGACATACCCTTCCATGTTGCACACACTGCCAGCTGTAGATATCTGTGTGTATTGCTATGTGTGCTGTTACCTCACACATAGCATGCATCACTTTGGTAGTAATACAGGGGACATGTATTTACATACATATATGTTTGTGTTTGTATATATGTAGACATGTGCATATAGGTATATATCTATATATGTGTAGATATATGTGATGTTGTATATATGTGCTCATATATATGTCTACACATGGGCATCTGTATATTTGCGGACATACATGCTGATATATATATATATATATATATGGATCCCCTACTATTTATATATATATATATAGGGTATATATATATATATATATATATATATATATATATATATATATATATATATATATATGTATATATCTTTCTATATTATATATGTGTACATATGTACACATATGCATACCTATATGTGGGGTACATTCAGACATCCGGTCCACAATCTTACAACACCTTCCTGCACAGCTACACTATTCTGCTTTGCTACAAGGCAGACAGGTGCCACATATGGACACAGCCTGACATTAGGGGGTATATGTAGGACCTGATTGCAGGTAACCCTATTACACACCTATGGCATTCCTGCATACTACATTACAGATTAACCTGAGCATCCTGCAAGGGGTGAGCTGTGGGTCCCACGTGTCCATCATAATGGCATTACTTCCACCACCAGCTATTGGCCACGTAATATACATACTTCCCATTACACAACACACACTATGATGGTTTACATCTTGTCAGTCAGTGCTGATCTGCACAGTTGATGGCTATGGCCCACTACCCACAGGGACAGACACTATTGTCCATAGAAGTTGTTCAGTTGAACATCATTACAACAACACCTGATGGCACATATAAATCATTCCACATCATCTATCCCAGTATTATGGACCAGGTACTACATTCAATTACATGCAAATATACTTCACATACCTGTTGTGGGAATGATGTCTGTTCTGGATGGTTTGCTGGATGTTCTTATAGTTCTTTTCCTTTGGCTTTTGCTTTGCCTTTGCCTTAGGCTTGTTATTTATTTATTTATTTATTTTTTCTCTCTCTCTCTGTCTCTCTCCAGTAAATGGATTGAGCTGCTTTGAATAGATTGCAGCATTGTTTTGTAGATGATGCACATGATCAGGTGATGGCCTCTGCACCAATCAGTGTCCTCCACTTTCTAACTGCATGCAGCCTGCTGTGTAGTATTTCCAATTACCACTGTCATGGCAACCACCTACTATAAATCCCTACATCATGTGGGCGTGGTCCCTTTACCTTTCCTGTGTGATGGAGATCCTTCCTGTGGGTGGGCATCAATGTTACAGACAGCAGGTAGCAATACCTCTTACAGGAAAACCTGCACACTCAGACCAGCTACATATTTGTGGGGGGTTCCAGAACTACAGACAGAGTATGAGTAGAGTTGATGTATGCATTGTATAGCACTGGCGTTACAGGGTTTGTGTGTACATACTACTTTACCTTGGAATGCAGTCTGTCTGCATAGCTCTCAACTGTGGGCCTATCCCCTTGATGGCCAGAGGCATGCCTATTATGTTTTGTCTGTCCACCACACAGGTCTTGTGTCAGATATTTTACTGGCAGTGTGTGTGTTGAGTGCTATCAGTACATGGCTACATCCATTTCTGTTTCTAACTTCAAATTCCTGACTAAGGGTATGTTGCAGACTATCCTGTAACACCAGTGACTTGCTTAGTGTATGACAACATTTTTCCACATATGGGCCTGTGTTCCAGCCTCTGCCCTCCACCTACATACCAGGCTTTGCACATATGACATGCTGTCAGGGGTTGTTCTGTAGTGGGCTGTGACTATGTCATGCTGCCATTCCTGCCATCAGTCCACTGCTGTTGTGTCCCCCACACATATGGTGGGGTTGGGGCCATATATGTGTGGGCTTTCCCTACACAATACATGTGTGCCCTTATGCACTCCAGAGGCCAGTGTATGTAACAGTGGTATATGGCCCTGTATTATTGTGTCTTGGGGGGATGCACCATAACTAACCTAGGCTGTTACAGCATGTGGGGGTGAGCTGCCTTAAGGTATCTGGATGTACATTACCATACAATCCACCTTGGGTAAATGCAGGCCTACTGCCACCTGTCATACAGACTGTTCTGTTTGTCAGTGTGCTTGTGATGCTGTCAGTTATAGTTATACCTTGTTATGTAACAGTTACATCCCATTGTGTCGTCTGAGGTCTTTACCCCCTATGGATTGTCTACAGAGTGTAGATAGAGGCTGATGAACTATACATCTGCATTACTTACTGTTGATTGTTTGGTATCCAGTGGCCCAGTCTGTCTTTACTATTGTACTACCTGATGGCCCTGGCCTAGACAGCAACATTTGTAAACCTCTCCAGACTACTGTATTAGTATAACTTTTTCACAGTTGCATTACTCAGTTTATATGGATGCCCATGTCTAGACAGCTATATGACATGGCATATACAACTGTAATAGTATACAAATAAAGCTTTCCCATTTATGCAAACCTGTGTGTGGTGATATATCCTTTGACCTCTCTGTGGGTATATGTTGCAGGCAATGATTATCAGTTGTATGGGTGGCTCATACAGTCTCCATTTCATAAGGTGGTAACTGTAGGAATAGTGGTTGTTCCATATTGTGCACCTTCTACATATGTATCTTACTATACATATCTCTGCATGTGTATGTGTAGTTATATATATATATATATATATATATATATATATATATGTATATCTGTATCTGCATATATGTGTCTGTGTATATGTATCCTAGGGATACTGATTGTTTTCAAGTTGTACATTCCCTATGGGAGCCAAACTGTACTGCATGATATGTTACTTATACCAGCCTAACATCATACAGGTGGATGGAATACTGTTATCATCTTGTGCCCATGTTGTGTCAGGTCCTGGGTATCGCGGCTGCAACAGTTGGTAGTGGATTGCAGGGCAGACGTGTTTGACTGTGGTGGGGGGAATACCTAATCGTACAAGACGTATGTTGTTTGGAGCCTCTCAACCCCAGTAACGATGCATGTGAACATACATGTTTATGTTATGTTCCCATTGTTATCTACAGATGTATGTCCGTATATACCTATATAGATATATATGTCTGCTTACATATATATATATATATATATATATATATATATATATCGACATATAGATGTAGACATATATATCTATAGATGTATGCATTTGTATGTATATATGTTTATATATATATATATATATATATATATATATATATATATATATATATATATATATTTCTATATTATATCTATATCTACATGTATAGATATGTTTTATCTATTTATATATTAATATATATATATATATATATATATATATATATATATACACACACACACACACACACACACACACACACACAAACACACGATACATGTACATGTTGGAATACATTCCCTGTACTGTTGCATGACTGTGCTGGTTGATATGTTTGTGAAAACATCAAGCTTACATATATCTGACATGGATTAGTAGTAAATCACTTTGGCTATGGTGTGCAGGGTCCTGGATTTGAGCTTTGCAGAGGCAATTTGTTTTGTTGCTAGGCAGAACAAGGACCATTAGATACAGAGTGATTAAGGCACTTATAAGCAGTTGTAAGTGGGTTTGCGTGGTTTTGTGTGGAGGTAAGCACTGCTAACTTCTGGTTACAGTTTCTTATACTCAGTTAGCTTCTAAATTGCTTAACCCGTGTAGGCATTGCTTACCCCTATGCAAACAGGCATAAACCCGCTTACTACTGCTTAAAAGTGCTTACTCCCACTTACCCCTGTGCTAATTTCTTTAAAAGAAAAGAAAAAAGGGTTGATAGGAAAATGGTGAAAAAGGGGCACAAAGAGGGAAAGACAGTAGGAAAAATAGCTAGGGATGTGTAGGAAACATGTAGGGAATATCCATAGCTGCCCATTTCTTCTACAGCAACAGCTGTGCATATACACTGAATTTGGAGGTAGATTTGGACACTCAAACCCCTGAGAGAGGGGTGAGGACAACAATAATATGTTGTGATGCCAGTTAGACCTGATTATATGTGTCCAGTGGACACATGTGCGAAATGGACAGCTATGTATGGGGCATGATTTTTTTTGGGAACAGATTGCCTATTTTTTTTTTTTAAGGTTAGAGTGGGATGCTGGGGAGGGGTAGTAGGTATATTTGGGGAGGTATGTTGGGCAGGTTAACAGACAAGACAAACAAGATGCATACAGGAGCGGTATATGACACATGTGGGGCTAAACACCTTGATGGGGAGGGGTGTTGGGAAATCGGAAGCCCATGAGCCCCCTATTGGAAACAGTGGGACTGAGGTCCCCACCCATGGGCAGTCACCACTGCACCTTCACAGTCCCGATGGTGGCTGTGCCGGGGGCTGAGCTGCAGATCCAGACTGATGCTTTAGTCATGACACGTGTCCCTTGTGCTGGCATAGAAGATCACCAAGCTGCTGGTTGAGTTCTCTACGCACCATGAGCCAGACCTGGTGACAGGTACCTGTCCTTGCCCGATCCCAGGGGGGGTGAGCCCCACCCCCTGAGACAGTGCCACCTGAAGGTGGTGCAAGACCAACAGACGAGGAGGTCCCAGGTTGGGCCCCAGACATGCTGGTGCCCGGTGCCATGGCCAGCTGAGGTGGGACAGGTGGGTCCGCTTGGACCGGCCTTCCCAAACGTGCTATAGTGGTTAGATTTTATCATCATATGTAGGTTAGTAATAGTCAACCTATTCCAGGGTTAGGTATAACAGCATGCATAGATATTCTTATTAACCCAGACACCAGATATGGAACAGTTGCACAACAAACAGAACACATGCATATATGGTACCACAGTGGTAGTAACAACAGCATGCAGGTACATTGATGGCACCATGCCACCAATGTTGGAATAATTCAATATAGCACATGCATGGAAACAAATATAAATATTTATTAACCAATATGGCATAATCAGAACATTGAAGACATTACATATCAGTTGGGGTGGATATGTAGTTTATTGTAGGAGATATGGTGGGTGGGAGAGAAAGATGTCAATTAACAACTAGTATATTCCTAACGTCCACATTACTTTCCTAGTCAATGCTATCTGTACCTTACAAGTATTACTGCACTACCCTATAGCCTTAGTTTGGACAGTGATATGGCTGTTGTCATCTTTATACATGAACTGGTTTTACCTGCAGTATATACCTCTTACCTGTGGAGGAAATGTTTGTTAACACTAACTAACTGTTTCTACAAATACTCCCAGATTCCAGGTTGATGTTGTGCACATAGCTATCCAACTCTTTCTACACAGACTCTGGTCATGTCTTGACCACATGCAGGTGTACCGGGACATATCTAGACTATTGCCCTCTTCAACCTTTATTGACTTGACACACAGATATACATGCTTTCCTACACAGTTATATTATGTAGCATAGCACAGTGTGGGTGATGGTGATCAGTGATACTTTATTATTCAGGGAAACTGCAACACTCACTAGTCCCTACAATACCAGAGTAAACAGTATCAGTACAGGTTATAAAGGCTTTTATTTCTCAGCACAGTGTTCATATCCGATGTACCTGTGGGGGCAATGATTGTTAGAACTACCTGATTGTTGCCACACAAAGTTCCAGATTACACATTAGTATTATGCACATACATCTCAGTCTGTTACTATACACACTCTTGTCACAACTTGACAACATGGGGTGTAGATAGGACATACTTGGCTTATTACTCTCCTTACAGTTTCAGGAGTTGCTACAGTGACAGGTTTGTTCTCATAGATATTTGACAATCACTTGTATTCCCTGTTTGCTGGCTAAACATCTGGGATCATCCCACAGACTTCCCAGGGGACAGACAGCAGATATGGGCCCATATAATGGACATCCTGGTCTTATCTGTACAGTTGTGGGGTATGATTTTGTATGCAGCCTACTACCACTGCCAGGATTCAGACCATGGCTGTGTCTCCTGCAACTTAAAGACTGTCCATCAGAGCTGTGTGTGCTATATAGATATTGCTGTATATCTCTTATCTGCTCTCTGTCTTATAATTCTCCTGTACTTTGGCATTCTGACCTTGTATTACAATACTCCTATACAGATTTCCTAGACAGTTATATTTTTAGGACAGTGTGGGCAACAGTGATGACTAATACCTCATTATTCAGAGCAACTGCATCAGTCACAATGCCATACAAGACCAATGTAAACAGTACCAGTACAGAGTAACATTCTTGTATTTCTGTGCACAGTGTCAGTATCCAACAGACCTGTGGGAGAAATGTTTGTTAGCACTACCTGAATGTTGCCACACACACAGTACCAGATTACACATTACTGTTATGCACATACATCTCACTCTGTTACTGTACACCCACTGGCCACAGCTTGACAACATGGGGTGTAAATGGGACATACGTGGCTTCTTACTCTCATAAAGTTTTGGGGAGTTGCTAGTGTGCCAGCTTCGTTCTCATAGATGTGTGTTATTCAGTTGTATTTCCTGTTTGCTGCCTATACATCTGGGATCATCCCACTGATTTCATAGGGGGACAGGGTGACAAGCACCAGATATAGGCCACTTTACTGGACATTCTGGACATATCTGTACAGTTGTGGCATATGATTCTGTATGCAGACTACTCCCACTGCCAGGATTCGAACCATTGCTGTGTGTGCTAAAAATACAACAGTTCACATCTCAGTTGCATGTGCTATTCAGGTTTTGGTGTCTACCTTTTCCCTGTTTTCTGTCTCTGTGTCTCTCAGTTGTGCTAAATGGCCTCTAGGGAGCCCACCAGTCATATACAGGCATTCCTACACATTCTATTTATGGTGCACAGTGTGGGTAACAGTTTTAATACAACAGTACTATTATGTGATTGCAAATCTACATTACCATATGATACCAGAGTATACACATGCAGTCCAGCAGTTAGAACTTTATTGTCAGGCTATTACACTTTATTTACATACAAACAATATGCGACTCTTCCTGTCATATTCTCCGGTGTATGCAGTACGTTCCTTGAACAATGCAAGTTTTATACAAGCAATTAATTTACTAATACTTTTACTTTTATTTCCTATGACAGTGTTGCATGTGTATTACTGACCTGCCTCATGTCGCAACATTGCCAGGCGACTGACATGGGCCTCCTGGTTCGCGGCCTGCTCCATGCAGCTGTGGGGGACATAAGAGGACTATTTAGCCATACCTATCCATGATATACATGAGCTGGCAATTATTACACACATAGTGGGGTGATACTTACACACAGCTGGGACATCCCCTGCCACTCTAGCCTCTTGGATCCACTGCTCCATGAGGTCCCTGTTACACCCTTCAGGTCATCATAGTGATGCCTGACCTGCTCACCAGTTTGGGGTATGCCAGTGGCACTGGTGAGGTCACGGACGAGATGGTCCCAGGCCACCGCCTTATATTGGGAGCCCTGGTACTGGCCATGCAGCAGTCTCTGATCATGGTCTTTGACAAGGAGTCCTACTATGACTATGGACTCCTGGATGCACCAGTGCTGCAGTTTGAAAGTGCACGCCTTCTCCCCTTCCTGACATGGTGCCTGCAAGAGGAAGCTACAACCAGTTATGAGATGTATTCTGTTCCCGCCTGTTGGATTTAAGTAGGGCCAACTTCCCACACTTTTCTGTGATTGGCCAGTTTTGAAAAGGCTAAGCTATGGGCAAACCTGCTTACCTAGGGTTGGCATTGTTTAAAGGGGTATACCTCTGGGCACACTTAGCTGGTCTACACATTGCTTACACCTCCTAAGCTGGCCTGTGCAATTCTTAGCATTGCTTACATTAGACTTGGCATTATATTTTCTTTTTGACATTGAGTTCTTATTCTTTACATCTTATATGTATGCCTGGTATCCATGATTCATGTGTACATACACTGTATGTGGTCATTGTGCTTTATTGGGGACTTCAACACTCTATTACGATTACACCTCACTTCTGGGCTTACTGCTGTACTCCAGTTCACATATTTATGTTATGTAGTTGGTTATGGAACATATGACTGTAAACTGATTCCTTTCACAGGTTCAGTTTGATTTTACTATAGTGAGGACTTGTTTGGTGATACCTCATTCTTCTGTACTGTTGTGATGGCTTTGTGGTTTACTACTGTGACTATAGTGTATAGGGTCCTGGGTTCAAGACCTGGAAGGCTGCTTATTTTGTTGCTGGGTAGAACAAGGGACATTGGATACAGGGTGATTAAGGCACTTGTGAGCAGTTGTAAGTGGGTTTTGTGTGGGTTTGCGTGAGGGTAAGCACTGCTAACCTCCGGTTAAATTTGCTTACAAAGAGTTGGCTTCAGTATTGCTTAACCTGTGTGTGCATTGCTTACCCCAGCACAAACGGCCTTAAACCCACTTACTAGTGCTTACATATGCTTACTACTGCTTGCTGGTGTTTATACTTGCTTACTGGTGCTTACTCCCACTTACAATTGCACTGATTTAGACAGTTATATGTAATGGCTCTTGGGAAGGGGGGAATTAGAAGCTGTATGGTGCTGTCATTCATTACACATTTTACCTTCCATTTGTATCCATGATTCCTGTGTACATATACTGTATGGGGCACATGTGCTTTTCTGGGGACTTTGCAACATTATGACACTGACACCTCACATGTGCATTTAATACAGTACTTCAGTTCACATTTAAATGTTATTTAGTAGGTTATACATCACAGAAATGTTCATAAACTGATTTCACATGGAAAATGGAATGTGCTGCAGTGGAACTCGAACCGGGAATGTCTGCTCATAAGGCAAATGCTCTACCCACTACACTATTGCTATAATGCTTCATTTGCATATATCTTCCTTGTTATCCTCTTCAACCATTTAAGCTGCATTAACCATAGCTAAGTGATGGGCACACCCGCTCATCTACGGTTAGCTTTAATCGGATTTTAATAATAAAAAAGGGGTTTGTTCATTTTATTTGTATTTACTTGCTGTTGTACATGAGGGGGAATGTTGGTGGGGATATGCAGACACTTATGAGCGGTCTCACTCATGTCTTAGGCCTTTCTGCTGTTCTGCAGTGCGGGGGAGTGTATATTCTGAGAGCTCTGCTCTCAGACATGCCCCCTGCACTCTTACACTCTCCGTGTAAGATTAGGAGCTCAGGCAGTGTGCCTCATTAATATGTATGGTGCGCTGCCATCCTGCTCCTAAATGGACGCTTCCATGCAGGACTAAGCTAGTCCTGCACGGAAGATTAGTAAATCTGGGGGAGGGTGAAAACTGGTGAGCAATATTACTCAGAGCTGGATGGAGTTATTTATTTAACCTTATGAAGTAGCAATCACAAAGCACAGAGAAACATTAATGCTTCAATTACAATAATACCCAACTTTGTGATATTAGTAGTGAACATATTACACAAATGAAATAGGGGAGCAATACCACAGTGTAGCACATTACCAATAAACAGTAATATTAATTAGAATTCTAACTCATAAGATATTTATAAACACAGCAGCAGTAAACAAATCCCTCTAGTACAAATAGGACATGCAGTATGCCATAAAGCATGAAGACTAATATAGGTTTACACAATGCAAATGCCTTTAGAATAAATAGTGACTATTGCAATGTAAAAACAGTACAGGAGTGGTTGTTTTGATGAAAAAGGCTTAAATGATATTTATTGGGACAATAAATGTAACATACCAAATAACCAGTCCAACAATACAAATAAACCACGAAGGCACGGTGTTCCTTCAAAAGGTTTATTAACAACAAGGCACGACAATGACCAACACTGACCTAGGTTTCGTCATATAGACTTCCTCAGAGTGTTGGTAATCACACAATTTTATACTAGTCATCCAATTAATTAATTATACCAAGCTGTTACTATACTTACATTTAAAACCAGCACAAATTAACATTCTTATCTTCTTCCTATATCATTCTTACACACAACATTTAACACAAATATCTACCTTTATAAAATATATGTTATTGTGCTTATTAATTGGTGTATATGTATAATAAAATGTATTTTAAAATGTGTTTTAAAATACATGTAGCAACTATATAATGTGCTATGTCACTGTTAAAAATCCTTAATACTAGTTGTTATGTTAATGTTAAAATGACCACCATTTACATCTTTCTACTAACCAATATAAAACTAAGGTGAAAAATAAGCATAGTGTATTAAATAACTATTTGCTGCAATTATTATCCCAGTATATTTTGCAGCCTAAGATATGGTTTAATAGTTATAAATTCATTAAGCCCTGGAAAAAAATGTGCATTTAATATCATCTGCCATTTGAGTTCGCAAACATCTAGGTGGTACTCAGTTAACCTACCCTGTGGGTCCTGAACTAACTGTTCTAATACACAAAAAGAAAATTTATGATCATTATTTTCTATTATGTGTCGTGCTAAAGCATTGGTGGGTTTTTGATGTTGAATGTCCAAGACATGTTCTTTGATTCTATCCCTAAATTTCCTACATGTCTTTCCCACATAAAATGCCCTGCAGTTCCCACATTTAGCTAAATAAATCACGTTAATAGAATGACAGTTGAACCTACCCCTAATCTTAATACATATATTATTAACTGTGAATTTACTTCCTGTTTTCAAAACATAGGGACATGTACCACATCTACCACACTTACTATTGCCTCTATTTTCATTGGCATAAGTATCCAAGTGTGTATTGCCTCTCTCAAAAATTTGTTTCAAGGCTCTGTCCTTACGAAAAATGAACTTAGGTTTATATGATGTATAACCTTGAAAATCTTTTAACTTACTAAATATTTTCCAATATTTTTCAACTATGTCAATAATAATTTTAGTATCCGCATTAAACGTGGTCACAAATAATATATATTCATCCCTTAAATCGTACTTAAAATGATTGTTGACATTGTTTATACAAACTGAATAAGAACTTTTAAGTATGGACTGTATCTCTCCATTTCTCCTTCTTACATATATTTCATTCATTAAATCCTCACATAAAGATGTGGGGTAGCCCCTATTAGTAAATAATTCTATCATAAATTCAATTTCCTTTACAAACTCAACATCATCACTAACCATACGTGCTGCCCTGATGGTTTTAAATGTAAGTATAGTAACAGCTTGGTATAATTAATTAATTGGATGACTAGTATAAAATTGTGTGATTACCAACACTCTGAGGAAGTCTATATGACGAAACCTAGGTCAGTGTTGGTCATTGTCGTGCCTTGTTGTTAATAAACCTTTTGGAGGAACACCGTGCCTTCGTGGTTTATTTGTAATAAATGTAACATAATTCAGACAAAAGCACAATTGAATGAATATCAGGCATTAATATGGTCCACATATGCTCTATCCTTTCATTTATATTTTATTTATTTGTTAACCAAATAAGTGTTCTGGTCTAATGGACATTTCTGCTGTGAGCCTGTCCTCAGGCAAGCAATATGAATACACATTAAATCTGTGTGTATTGAAAGGAATTGTGTCTGTGTTTGTGTGTGTGTGTGTGCGTGTGTGCGTGCGTGTGTGTGTGTGTATGTGTGTGTGTGTATGTACGTATGAATGTCTGTGTACATATATATATTTGTGTGCATCTTATTTAAAAAAGAAGTTATGACTAATTCCTAGTTTTAAGGGGAGTTTATTTCATAATTATATAAGGTGTTATGTTATATATCTGACACATTTCTAGAACTGATATTTGTTTAACAATATGTCCACTCATCTCATATTAGCTCCCTCAGCAGTGTGCTCCAGACATACTAGGAATCATTAATGCCTACAGTAAGTGCACACCTTTCTGAGTGAACAGACAACACAAACATAACTCACACCTTCTTCCTTCTAATTTTAGTTTTCGTACTGATTTTCTTGCAGCTTTAAATACTGAGTGGGATTCGTAAAGGTAACCACAAAGTGTAGACTATTTGTACACATAGTGTAATCTTTCTGAGTGAACAGAAAGTTCAAAAAATGTGGTAGGAATGTTCTTGAATACAGATCATGTACACTTAGTGTAGGTTTATTGTATCTGGGATCTGACATTGCCTTATACACCAGCAGGGGTGACCTTAAGTAACCTAGAAGAAACAGAATAAAATGACCTTTCATGAAACCTTTGAGAATGATTCAAGTTTTTCAACATTACGATTTTTCTAGTGAGGAATTGTAGTTTTTCAAGTTGTTTTAGATGGCTTATCAGAACACTCCAGATTGTATGGCTGCATTCAGTAATGGACTGGATCAGTGACACAAATGCACCTCATTCATCTCTGTGAAGTGGTCAAAGGTCCAACTGTATCATTTAGAATTAGATGTGCTACAAAATATGCTTTTCGGACTTTGGAAGTTAAACTTTGATCAATGTTTAAATTGTTGTCAACACAATTGCTCCTATATTTTAATGATGTTTTAACTGATTCAACCATTTATTTCTTAATTATTTTATTTATTTATTTATTTTATTTTACATTTGTTGGCTGGGCTAGTCTAGCTGGATACATGTCCATTTTCAGTAGAGGCCCAGGGAGATAAGCTCCAAGCATTAGTAAATTACAAAAAAGATTACAATAATTAAAAATGACTAAATTCAAATACAAAGAGATTAAAAATGATTTGAGAGAATCAAAATTGTTTCTATGAATAATGGCTCGCAGTCTGTGCAAGGTTTAAAATACAATATAAAAGTAAAAATTGTGTCTATGAATAATATCTCACAGTCTATGCAAAGGTTAGAAATACAATCGAGTACAAGAACACTCAGAATTCTAAAGTAACGATTTGTAGGTCAGAGAAAGAGAAAGAGTAAAGTAGAAGAAAGAAAAAAAAGGACTAGAATAAAGTTAGATTCTATTGATTAAAGCTGTAGAGGGGACAGAGACCAGAAGGAAGGGGTATAGAAAGAAGAGCATTAAGGGGTAGAAAGTAGGATTTAGTCAGGTTTAGAACAGGGACAAAGCCAATGAATTTTCAGATGTTCTTTGAGATGTTTCTTGAAGAGTGGTGTGGATGAGAGAGATGTGAGTGTACTAGGAAGATTGTTCCAGATTTTACCTACAATGTTAGTAAAAAGTGAGTCCCCAGCTTTATTGTTAGATTTAATATTGGAGATTAATAGCTTATTTGCTGAGCGAAGTGTTGCAAGATTTCTATATGGGGAGATCAGGTTAGAGAGGATTGGGGTATTATTTGGGTGATAAAGAATATTATGTGAGATAACCAGTTGATTATACAGTAGACGGTTTTGTAGCTCTGACCATCTGAGTTGTTTAAGGTTGTGACAGTGGTGGGTTCTGTTATTATAGCTAGTTTCAAGCTTGCTTAGATTGTGTTTTGATAGATTGATGTATATGGCAGAAGCATAGAATAGGGTAGAAGTTAGGTGAGTCTGGGCAATGGAGGTTCTAGCTAGTGGTGTGAGGAAGGGTTTGATTCTATACAGGGAGCCTAGTTTTTTATTGACAGTCTGTATAGTATTGTTGATATGATCATCGTAGCTGAGGTTATTATCTATGGTTATGCCCAGTAGACGTGTGGTAGTGTCAGGGGAAATAGTAGTTCCATTGTTAGAGGTAATTGTGAAGTGGAACTCTGGTGACTTTTGGGTGGGAGCAAAAAGTAACAATTTTGTTTTTTTAGGGTTTAAGAGGAGGCAATGATGGGTGAACCAATTTTCAACAGTGTTAAATACTGTTTGAGTAAGGGTCTGAAGAGATTGATGACTTAGCAGTACAGATTAAAGTAGAATCATCAGCGTATTGTATGCATGTGGCTTGTGGAACAACAGTATTTAGATCATTAATAAAAATGGAAAATAGAAGAGGGCCTAGGATAGAGTCTTGAGGGACTCCAATGTTTACTGGGAGGGGTGTGGAGAGATTATTATCCCAGAGCACTGCTTGTTGTCTATTTTTTAGATAGGATGTAAACCAAAGTATTGCTTGTGGGTCAAGAGATTGGGCTTTTAGCACATTGATTAGTAAGTCGTGGTTAACCATATCAAAGGCTTTTGATAAGTCAATGAATAGTGCAGAAGATAGAAAGTTATTATTTTGTTCTTGTTTATACAGTCAGTAAAAGATAGAAGGGTGGTAGTTGTACTATGAAAGGACCTAAAGCCGTGCTGACAGTTGGCAAGTAAATTATTGTGGAGCAGGTGTTGAAGTAGTTGATGGTGAATACATTTTTCCATTATTTTGGCCAATGGAGAGAGTAATGCAATTGGTCGAAAGTTGGAGATATCAGTGGATTTGCCTCCTTTATGTAAGGGGATTATATGGGAGACTTTCCATATGGACGGGATGTTACCTTCTATGATTGTTCGGTTTATAAGGATGGATATGGGATATGCTATGACTTTGGAAGCTATTTGAAGGTATTCTGCTGGCAGGTGGTCGGCAGAAGGCATGCAAGGTTAGAGTTTTTAAAGGAGTTTGCAGATAAAGGATGTTGGCACAGGTTGTATATAGAAGGAACGCACTGAACTGTTTGTGTTTTGTAAAGTGCTGGGGGAAATGGGAGATATTGTCTTTGCAAGAGTTTGTATAGTTTCTGTGAAGTAATTATTAAAGGCATCCGCTATTTGCAAAGGGTTATTATGGGGAACTAAAGATGGGGCTGGAGTTTTGGTATGTCCTGATTGGAGAAGTTTATTAATGCCTGACCAAAACATTTGAGGGTTTTTTGGGGGTGATTGTTGAAGGTGGAAATAATAGTGTTTCTTGTCTAAGATAATGTTATTTTTGGTTGCATTTCTTAGCTGTTTAAAGTATAGGTGGTCTGTAGAGCTCTTAGAGGCTCTCCATCTGGCCCATATTTTGTTCTGTAGGAGTATTTTATCCTTCATTTGTTTTGTGAGCCATGGGGTTGTTTTAGTCCTAACTCGAGAAGAGCGAAGGGGGGCATGGAGATCTAGGATTTGTAGGAATTTAGTATTAAAGTAAGAAACTGCTTCATCCAGTTTGAGTTGCTTCAGAGGTGACCAGTTACAGGCCTTTAGTTCGTTCTGAAAGCTCTCTGCTTTAAAGTATTTTTTGGAATGATAGGTTATAAAAGTGTTATTAATAGGGGTATGAGCCTTTTGCTTTGTAATGTAGGTAAGAACATGGTCACTAAGGTCATCTGGAAGTGTTCCTGAAGTATAGGTTTCAGGATGACTATTTATAAGTATCCAGTCAAGAGTGGCTTCTCTACTACTAGGTTTGCGGATTCTTGTGGGGGTGTTTATTATTTGAGTGAAACCATAAAGATTAATGTGGGTGTTAGGATTAGGAGAGTTACAGGTAGTCCAGTCAATGTTAAAATCACCTAGTACAATAGTTTCTTGAGGTAGTAGGGTGGAAAGGCTACTAAGAATATTTTCAAGAGTGTTAATATTATTTTCTGGAGGAATGTAGGTGCAGATTACATAAATAGATTTAGATTTATTAAGTTGGAGTTTAACGGTAAGGGTTTCTGCATTGGTATTTGAGGGTAGTAACACATTAAAGGATGAAATTAGAAGTTCAGATTTATATAAGATAGCTACACCTCCACCCTTCTTTGTTGTACGGTCACATCTTAGGATGTCATATCCAGGTGGGGTTATTTCTAGGTCATGAGTAGAGGGTTTCAACCATGTTTCAGTAAGGCAAAGGATATCAAATGCATGCACTTGTAAGAGAGCATGCAGTTGAGTAAGTTTGTTGTTAATGCTACGGATATTGAGTTGAGCTATTCTAAGAGAGTTACCTAGTTTTATAGAGGTAGAGACACAATTAGTTGTTTTTTTTTTTGTGGGTTATTGTAAATTGGAGGGTTTGGGCCTGGATTAGGATGAATATCGCCATCTAATAGAAGTTGAGTGGGATGTTTTAGTAAAGTCTTTATACTTTTAAGGTATTTGGGTGAGCTTATCTTGCTGGAGAAGTAAGTAACATGGGAAAATCTATGGAACGTTGGGAGTAGGTAAACTGAAGTAGAGGTTATATTGCTATGGGAGAAGAAGCTGAGCTGTGTGATTGGTAATGTTTGTTGATGGGAAGGTTCATTACTAACTAAAGAGAAGTGTTCGTAGAAGGTTAGGTCATAGGGTAAAGTTAGGAATATTAATGAAGAAGTAATAAGAAGATAGTTTTTAAGGGTATAGTTATGTAAGAAGGTTATTTGTGATAGTGGGGTTAAGAGGTTATGTAAAGAGTTAGACAAAGTAAAGATAACATATTTATTGTTGTCAAGTATTTATTTTTAGTGATTCACCTTATTTTAGGGCTTGATTGGTTTTGTGAGGCTTTGGTCACAGGAACAACTCTTGCTCATAATGAAATAAACCTTATTAAGGATTTTATAGATTTAGAGCCAACATCAAATGTCACATACCTTGAAGGAGAACATTTCAAACATATCAGGGGTATTGTAATTGTGGCAGCTTCTATCCCACTTATTGGTAATACTGTCTTGTGCTATTGGGAGCAATAACAATTTATTAATTCACATTTTGGGGATCATATTTCTTTGCACCTTAGATTTTTGGATGACATTTTGATATTTTGGAAATATAACCAAATATTACTTGATTAAGTTTTAGTTTATTTAAATCAAACTGTGGATTTTTTGAACTTTAACCACCAGTCTGCTTATTATATGATTAGTTATCTAGATATAACTATTGGAAAAGAGATAACATGTTCTAGACATGCCTTTAATGTGTTCTGGAAGCCAACATCTTCTAATAGCATTTTACATTTCTCTAGCTCTTATCCATTATGAAGAAAGAAAAATGTAGTCAAAGGCCAGTTTGTAAGGCTTTCAAAACTGGTCTCAGACAATGATTTTTTTTTGAGGGAAACTGACATTCTTTCCAATATTTTTATTGAGAGAGCTTACCCAAAGGAATGTATTTCTGAAATTAGGGAGATGGCCCTGATGAATCATGGCCAGCTGTACACACCCAATTCATGAGACACCAATTCAGTTATTGACCCTGATAATAAGGATGGGGTGGGCCACAATAAAAATGAACAGCCACGATTATTTCATATGGGGACCAAAGTGACAATGTTAAGAAAAGTATTACTAGAAATTGGAAATTACCCTTTCAAACCTTTGGTTTTTATGATGAGTTCAGTATTGTCCCCAAATTTGCATTTAAAAAGGGTAGAAATATTAAGAATATTATTGAAACAGATGGACAAGACAGTACTGAATATGATATGATTAAATGTGGGGCTTGTTTGCAGTGTAGCTTTATCTATGATGCAATGAGTATTAATATTATTTCCTTTCCCAGAACTGTTAAAAATAATGGTAAATATAATTGTAATACTAAACTCTGGTATATGTACCCCTATGTTTACCCTGTTCAGCCTTTTATGTTGGTAAGACTGAACATCAGTTTAGGGCATGTATTTATGAACATGTAAATGCCATTTAAAATATGATATACTAATGCCTTAGTTAGCCATTCCAAGGTGTTCACTGGTTTCAAGAAATTTTATTTTCTGTATTAGAAAGGGTTTCTTACTGTGATAGAGGTGGTAACTGGGGGCAAGATTGGAAGCCAGGGAGTTATACTGGCCAATTAAACTTAATGCTACTCAGCCTCCTTGGCTTAATGACAAAATGTCACTCAATAGCATGCTAACTTTAAGGGCAAGTTATGTGTAACATATGAGTACAACTATTTATATACATATTTTTATAAAACGTATTTTATGAATTTGTATCAATGACTGTGCTTTTGTAATGTTGATGGTTGTTTTATGGTAAGGTGGATTTTATAACAAATTTTAGTAATAGTATATTACATATGTTTTATTTGGGAGTTGTTTTCCAAATTGGTTGTTTTATATTGACTTAAGATTTGTCACATGGTAATCATTTTTCTTTTAAAATCTACAAATAGCAATTTTAATTATTCTGATGATTTGTTTATACGAACAATTTTGTTTAATGTTATTAAATCTTTAACTACTGTGTTTCTATTGCTTGCTGGCATCGTTTTTGGATTGCTATGGATTTTATGCAAGCTGTACATCTTATAACACTTGACTATGCATATTTGACTGAAAAGACAACATAGTGAGCAGACTAGATGTGTGGCTTATTTCTAGAAAGTCAATATCTCACTTGACAATAGCTGTCATTAGTTCAACTCCATTATCAGAGCATGGTCAATTTAATCTCTAATTTGCAAGTTTTGTTAAAATACTAAGTAAATTAGTATGGAAATCTGATATCTTTTTATTAAAGAACCCTAATGCTTAGATGACATAATTATATGATGACAAATTATATGGTACTGGAAACCATAAGCAGAAAAATAAACAATTCCAAATAAAGCAATTAGGAATAATTTAAAACTAATTTTAAATAATAGACTAAAGAAATAAAGAATGGATATCTAACAAATAAAAAAATGGACCAGAAACATGCAGTATTAGCAAAAGAATATGGAATTGAAAAAAAAATCTATGTAAAATGCAAGCAAAGTAACTGGTATTGGAAATGGTCTATGTCTCCATGGAATGGCACTAGATTTTCAGAAACATTTTAGACAGGAATTAATTGACCCATTACAGAAACTTTACCAAGAAGATGAGATTACAGATGAAGTACTGTATCCAGCTCTAATCGTCATACACAGAAATGAATTCTGAGGATGCAATAGTGATGGAAACAAGACTGCAGCACCACGAGGAAAGGTCAGCATGCATGGAATACACATGCACATAATGGAGACAGAAATGAAAGGAAGGATACGTTATGGGTGTGCCACATTGTCAGGAGATAAGACAGTGGTGAAATAAAAGAGAAAAATGGGGTACACGCATCACAGATCTAAGCTCCCTTACAAATATCGTTTTGCATGAATGGCCTCTAATTTGCACTGTCAGTGATTAATATACATAAAAATCATGATTCAGTGTGCCTGAGATAGATGTAAGAAGGGACTGCAAGTGGAAAAAGAGTGATAGCTGAACAGGAGCTGTTACTCAAAACAAAACTTATTACCACAACTCTCAACCTTATATCTTGAAAATATGGAACACTACCACTCACAATGTGGGACAAAAGGGAAAAAAGTGGAACATTTGCTAACATCTTTCAACTTCAACTGGGAAGCTCAAAGGATGGTTAAATTTGTCGCTTTATGTTTATAAAAAGTTCCACTACTGGCTAAAGGAATTGGAAATGCTTCCTGCCTTCTTAAAAAAGCTGTTATGAAAATATTCATTCTTGTGAAATAAAGCACCACTTCATTGTTATAAAGTTAAAAATACATATATAAAAGTCAAATGCTACCAGCCCTGCAGTTACTGGATTCCCCTAGCTGATGTGTAAATAACCAAATTTCCAGAAGTTAATTCTGACTTGAAAAGTTAGTGTAGGGTAAGACACTACCTCTTAGGTAATGCAGTATCACAAGTGCTTATCAGGTAATTAGGTAATTAGTTCAGTCCCTCCTGTTTACTATACTTACTTTGGCTGTACCTGTTGTCATGGAGGGGATTAGCTGTGTGAGCTACTTCAGACTAACTCAAATAGATTACTATGGACAATATTTCTTCCAACTGAAAAGTTATGTTTACTGAAGTACTTACTCCTGCTGCTGCTGATACTGTGTTAGCGTGGGACTTACTGGATGTTTTTTTTCTAAAACTAGCTGAAATACATTACTATGGCCAATATTTATTTCAAATGAATTATTATGTATGTGGGGAGTGGTCTTTTAGGATGTCTTTGAAGCCAACTAAGTTACATTGTTATATGTAATGATTTTTTTCTAAAATGATTGGTCTGTCATTTTTATTAAACCTATTTCAGCAGTGGCCATTGTGATTGGGGTGCAACATGCTGAATGTGTTTTGTTTGAAACTAGGTAAAATAAGTTACAATTGTCAAACATGGGTGATTTTATTCTGAAAAGGTCAGTAATGCTCACCATACCTAGTCTAAATATCTTGTCCAGTAGTTTGACTCATGTCTGTAGTACCCAGCGTAGTTATTGAGCAGAGTGGGTATTTGCTGCTATATTATTTGAAACAAGGGAAATTATATTAATATGGACAGTATAGATTACACCAGTACTGTCCATATTAATATAATATAGATAGTACTGATTACACCAGGCAGCCTGCCATGTTGGCTGCAATCAGAAGCATTAGCACTGTGCTTATTTGGGGTCGGGGTGCCATATTTTTTTTTCTTGTAACCTGCAAAAACAGACTATTGTTGCCAGCATTGTTTGGATTTGGTCAGTTAAACATATTATCATTACCAGTGTTATATTTTATAGGACAGGATTTGTTTGCTGCTGTTTTGTTACACTGTTTATTTATTTGAAATGTGTTTACCAGAAAAGCCTTATTGGGAGTGAAATCTATTTTTAGCGAAAGCCTGGGGAGAAAAATTCCAAAGATAGGTAAATTGTTTACATAATCATTACCACTGTACACTGAAAATATTTCAATAAATAGTGTGCTAGCCCTTAAAAGTGCCATGTTATGAATTCTTTACTAGTTGTACATAAAATATATATGTGTGACAAATGTTGATCTGCATGCAAGTTAATATGTTTTAATTGGATTTTTAGTTTTATTATAATATGTTTATGCATTGCAGGGTCTGAAAAGAAATGTTTTTGCATTCATGTAATTCAGTTTTTGGTCACATGGTGGGATATGTTTATAAAGGAAGAAACAGTAAGTGATTGGTTAATTAAATGAAGTTCCCATTGTTATGTTTTTGGAATGAAATAGCTTATTAAATTGGTGTTCTTGTGGCTTTACAACCCTTGGCTGATGATTTTTTTATGTTTGATACCTTTTTGTTCACCTGTCTGGACAAATATTTGGTCATGAATAAGATAATGTAGTATACAGCATTTATAAAATATAGAAGAGCATAATAGAAATCAATGGTAAAAGTATATAAAAATAAAACTATGTAAGATCAGTATAATTAAATACAAAGAATATATAGAAAGAATACCAAAATCATGCAGGAAAAAGCAGGAGTTTAGATAAAGCTTGTAACATCACTGGAAGATGTAGCTTTAGTTCGAGAGGATTACAGTGAGGAGGAGTGAAAGTGGAAATAGAGGTAAAGAAACTGTAAGGAAATAAACAACAAAGAGAAGAAGTGGAGATACTGAGAGGAGGTAGAAAAAGAGGTATAGTGAGAAAAAAGTAAGGTAGTTGAATAAGAAGATAAGAAAGAAAAGGAAGTGAGTGAGAAAATACTTTCAGCCAGGTGTAATGCAAGTATAGAGCCAGGATTTCAAAAGGAATGATTTTAAAGAATGTTTGAATAGATGAATGCTATATATTGATCTGGTTTCCATGGGGATTTTGTCCAAGGCTTGGGCCACAAAGTTAGAATATAAACTGTGTCCTATAGCTTTCTTATGTTCATAAATAGCAAAGAGCTGTTTTTTTAGATTTAAGAGCAGAGCAGTCATGGGAATTATCGAGCTGAATGACCGCAGCCATAGCCACTTTATTATAGCATAGCTCCAGTTTTGATTTTAAGGTGGCTGAGATAAAGAGCAGATTAAGAAGGAGATATGCAATAGGGACTGTATTTCTAGACACAGAGGTGAGAAATTTATTTGTCCTTTAGAGCATACCAAGTTTTGGTTGGTGTGTTTTTAATGCAGTTTTGAATATGGAAGTTAAATTTCAATTGATCATCTGTTATGACTCCTAGCATCTTAGTGTGGGAAGCAACTTCTGTGACAGTTTTGTTTAGTGAGAACGTTTTGAAGTTATCCTCAGAGTGAGTTAGAGATTTAGGAAAAATAGGAGTAGTTTATTTTTTTTAGGATTTAGGAAAAAGCTGATTATCATTTAGCCATCTTTCGGTGGAGTAAAAGGCATTTTGCGTGATGGTGACTCAGTGGGGAAGACTATCAGATGTGCAGGTGAGAGTGTAGTCATCCACATATTGTATAAGAGAAGCTTGTTGGAAGGATGTGTGGATATTGTTAATAAATATGTTAAAAAGAAGAGGACCAATAATAGAGCCTTGTGGGATGCCAGTAATGGCTGGCAGGATAGAAGAGTAGACAGAAAGCCATTTAACTGATTGATGTCGGTTAGATAATTAACTTGAAAGCAGTTATGAGTTGTGTTGGAGAGACCCAGTGCAACTATTTGTAGAGTAATTTGGGTTGACAGATCATATCAAATGCTTTGGAGAGGTCTAAGAAAGGGGAGGAGTCTAATTTGTTGTTATATTTGGCCTTAGTTACAGTGTCAAGGAAAGCTAGTGGTGTAGAAGTTATTTATGAATGCATTTTTTAAGAATTTTTGAGAGGGGGACAGGATAGCAGTATGTCATGTCTAAAGCTGTTAATTACAGAGGAGTTGCCTTCTTTATGAAGTGGAATGATGTAGAATTTTTTTCCCAAAGTGGACAGATTACTGCGGTGGTGGTGCTGCGGTAACATTTTCACCTCACAGTAAGGCGTCCTGTTCGATTCTCAGCTAGAGCGTCTTCTGTGTGGAGACATGCATGAATGGGAGTACCTTCATTGAAGGTTGTGCATCAGGGCCGACAATTCGGCACGTAAAAATCTACCGCCAGTCATTAGCAGACTGTAGTACAACTGTGGCGACCCCTAACCGGGAAAAGCCAAAAGACACAGCAGGACAGATTGACTGGATAGGTGACAGCAGTAGAGGCTAACTTATTCTGTATGTAGTTTGTCAATGGAAGAAAACGCAGGGCTTGAGTATGTTTAAAAAATATTTTATATAGGAGGTAGCATCAGGTTTTAAGGAAAACATGGTATGGTGGCAAATCATTGAGAATTGAAGTCACTACATAATGACAGAGATTTCAGTTTCAGACTTCATACCTATCAGAAAATGTATGCTAATGCAAAACCTTTTATTCTATCAAATGTCTAGGTTAATAAGAACAACATTTAAACATTATCCCTATTTTGGGCCTTTGTCTCCTCATTATTTTTGGCTTTGTTCAGATTTTGAGGAGGTATGATAGAATCTGCAGGTTTCTGCATCAAAGGTTAGTATGTTATCTAATGTATGTCTGACACTGCCAAATTGAGAAGCAATTCCAGAGGGAGACATTTCTGGTTAGGGGTTTGGGGCACAGAGTGTCCCAGGTGTAGGATCTTGTTCATAGAAGACCAACATTTTTGGGGATTTTTTTTATTAATTTGGCATCTAAGTAGTACAACTTCCTGTCAGTATTATCTTATTTATTGAAGTTTCAGAGTTATTTATATCTACATAGATGAGCAGCTGTTTTGTATTTCTACCATTCACTCTATGCTTTACCTTCCTTTTGCATTTGGATTTAACTCTTTTCCTTCTTAAGTTAGCATGGCTATTAAGAATGTAGAGAAATAACAACATCATCTAGTGGTGGGTGTGATGATGTGAGTTAGTGCCAGCTATGCCATAGAGAATAGGGCAGTGGATAGTGGATATGCAACATATGCCAGCAGAGCTAGCTGGAGTTTTGTTAAGAATTATATATCATTTGCATATTAAACTGATTTGTACAGGTGCTTCTGTTGAAACTGTATTTGTAAAGTTGCTTGTGTTAAAAAATTTACTAACAATGGGTCCTGCTGGACAGAAAAGGAATACACCTGTATGCCAGACTGTACTGTAACTTTTGAAATGAATATATTGTAACAGAGTATACTGGAAGAGAAGAGGTTAATCTCAGTCCAGCTAACTTTGAAAAATTGTCTGAAATTTAATTACCTGGTTTAGACCATAAAGATTGTATCTTACAGTACTGACTGTAGCCAGAGATGAAATGTCTGTGAAAACAAGGACTAGGAATCCTACTGTATTGTTCTAAGGGTTGAACTAATTTTTACCCTGGAAGGGTGGAAGATTCTTAATTGGTTTTATAGCTTTCAGATGCTATAAAATATCTTAGCAAAGCTCTACGTGTGTGTGTGTGTGTGTGTGTGTGTGTGTGTGTGTGTGTGTGTGTGTGTGTGTGTGTGTGTGTGTATGTGTGTGCACTGTAACACATATGTGCTAGATTCTGGTTCAGTTTCCAGTAAAGGGGGTAGTGTGTAAACTAAAAGTCAAGTGACCAGAAGTATGTGATAACATTTTGTAATCCAGCACTGAAATGATGTTTTAATTATAGATGAGACAGAAGTCTCAGAACAGTCTGTTTTTGAAACCTGACCAAGAAGGAAGACCACTCACCTACTTCATCTTGCCTTGCTCTAGTAAGTGAACTTAGAATCAGTAATTCTTTAGATCAGTCAATAAAATATAGTGAGATTAGTTAAGTATTGTTTTTCTGTATGTATGTGCATCTATCCAGCTATCTTATTTTTAATATTTCCTGTGTCTGAAACTCTGGTGTTTATTGTAAATAAATATTTAGTATTTTTGTGTTATTTTATTATTATTTATTCGTAAATATATTTAGGAGTGGCCACTGTGGTGCAGCGCTTAGCGTTGCTGCCTCACAGCAAGAGGTTCTCCGGTTTGATCCTCAGCTGGGGTGCCTTCTGTGCAGAGTCTGCATGTCCTCCCTGTGGTCGCATGGGTTTCCTCCAGGTGCTCCAGTTTCCTCCCACATCCCAAAGACATGCTGTAGGTGGATTGGCCACTCTAAATTGGCCCTAGGTGTGAGTGCGTGTGTGTGTGTGTGTGTGTGTGTGTGTGTGTGTGTGTGTGTGTGTGTGTGTGTGTGCCTTCTGTGGAAGTCTGGGTGCCAGGCTGGCAACTTGACACCGTAAAACTCCACTGCCAATCATGAGCGGACAGGTGATCCACTGTGGCAACCCCTAACCGGGAAAAGCCAAAAGAAGAAGATTAGTAAATATATTTAAAGTTTTCATTATGGCTGGTCTTTTAACAAATGTTTTAACCTTTGAGAGTATCTGTATTTATTTGGTGACACTGTGGCTGCTCCTGAAAGCATTGTTGCATTGGTCAAATATTACCATTTGTATTAGTATTAATTTTACTTAGTATAATTGGGTACCCTTGCAAGATCCTTAGAGTAGTTGGCTTTGGAGTGTTCTGTTGTTCTGGCAGTATGTACCTTGTCACCGGGAAGAGGGGGCATAGCTGGTAAATCTGTGCCAGCCTTTTCTAGGTGTGTGTGTGTGTGTGTGTGTGTGTGTGTGTGTGTGTGTGTGTGTGTGTGTGTGTGTGTGTGTGTGTGTGTGTGTGTGTGTGTGTGTGTGTGTGTGTGTGTGTGTGTGTGTGTGTGTGTGTGTGTGTGTGTGTATATGAAAATCAAATCTTAAAGAGTGTGTGTGTCAACTGTTTGGAGCAGGTACACAGAGTTTCACGGAGAAGGTGGTGGAGGACTTGGCTTGCAACACTGAGCTGAGGACTCAACTCTACATCTGTGGTCAGTGTGGAGTCTTGTTTGGGGCCTTGTGAGAGAAAGGGAAACCCATCTCCAGGTCCCTTTGTCCTCTTAAGGGAAATTGTGCGTGGTGCAGAGCTGCATCTGAAAATACTGTGTGTAGCTATTTTTTTCCAAGTGAACATCCCTTACCTGTGTCAGTGGTAGAATTGAGGCTCCTTGATTACTGGCCCTGAGGAAGGAACTCATATATTGGTGAGCAGTGGTGTGAATATTAATTAAACGTCTATAGTCTGTAGGCAGTTGTCACTGAAGGTGTGTGTAATTTCAGCAGCCAAAGGTAAACATACAGTTTCCTTTCTACAACAGTTTTATTTATTTTTTGTTAGTTTAGTTTAGTCAGGGAAAGCAGGCAAAGATGTCAGCACAGGGTTATGGTAAGTGGACAAAGAACCAGTTGGCCAAGGTGTGTAAAGCCAAAGGACTGCTGCATGCCAGCCTGACTAAAAAATAAATGATTTCAGCCTTAGTCATAGCTGTAGTCCAGACCAACAACCAGGAGGATAACCAGTCTGGTGATGGGGATTTGAAGCCCTCAGAAACAGGACAGTTCACCTTTTCCTCAGAGGACTTAAAAACCTGTCTGGAGTTAAAGAGACCTGATCTGGATGCCAAACCTTTGGAATTAGAATCAGCAGACAGACTGTAGCATTTGGAGGCTGAAGAAAATGAGAAGCCGTGTCAACATGAGAGGGAGATGCTGACTCTTCCTCTGGGTCATGGAAGTAATAGGGAAGGGAATAACTGAACAACAGAAGCAATAAAAGTCAGTAAATGTCTTCCACAGTTTTCAGAAGGTGATAAGTTTGATAGTTTTATTCATATATTTGAAAGAGTATGTAAACATTAATGTTGACCAAGGGCTTTGGGTATGGTTCCTGACCCCCTTATTCTATGGTAAAGCTGTAACTGCTGTTTTTAAATTGTCTGAAACTGATTGTTTAAACTAAGATAAAGTTAAACAATGTTTATTGGAAAGTTTTAAGTTAACTCCTGAAGCTTAAGGAAAAAAAAGTTTTGTAAGCATGGATGCTAGGCAGATGAAAGTGCATGTGATTATATTGCTGAGTTAAGCACTTATTTTCATAGAAGGGTGAGGGGGTGTCAAGTCACCACTTTTGAAAAGCTGGCAGACATTTTGGTGAGTGAACAAGCCCTTAGCACTTTGCCTGAGAACATGAGAATCTGGTTGGCAGACTGGGAGTGTAAATCTGTAGATGAATTGGGGAAAAAGGGGATCTTTACTTAGCAAGCAGGGTATCACTGCACAAGAAGGGGATACCCAGTGCTGGACATGGATATAAGGAAAGCCATGGTGGGGACCTAAACTACCCCAACAGATGCCACCAGTAACAGGGGAAGTCACTAGTTCAGGTACATGGCTAGGATCAAGGGGTAGATACTTTAAATGTAACTAGGGGGGGACATCTAGCATACAGATGTCCATAGAAGCAAAATGGGGAATAAAAGGTGGGGGAGCCGGCAAGTGAACAGTATGCCAGTCATAAGTTGTTTGGAGACAACAGAGGTGCCAGACTATCACCAGAGTTTATATCCTATCTTAGTGAATGGAAAACAGGCCACTGCTAAGAGAGACACAGCCTCTGACATAACCATTGTGAAGCCTGCAGTGGTTAAAGAGGAGCAATACTTGCTTGGGCAGTCCACTCCAAGCAGAGCTTTAGGAGGGACCCCATTCCACATGCCTTTGACCAGGTTTCACCTCAACTGTGTGGGTGGAAAAGGGAGCAAGCAAGTAGGTGTGTTTCAGGATATCTCTGCAGATGTCTTGGTAGGGAATGATTTTGCTAATGCAGTATGTTTTGTGCATGCAGTTACATACAGTCAGGCTTGGAGAAAGGTATGTGGGGCTGGTAGCCTGGAGGAGACCCATACAGACCCCACACCTGAAGCCAGGGCTGGTCAGGTGGCTGTTTTAGGGAGGGAGCTACCTGGTAGCAGTGAGCCTGAAGGTGAGCCACATCTGCTGGTAGGTACTGATGTTCCCTTAGACAGAGTGACTGCAAGGGCAGAGGTGAGTGGTAGTACACAGGCTGACAGTGAGGCATCACTGTCAGAGGATACCAGACTTCCTGTGAAATGGGAGCTATGAAGAGTCACAAAGGTAGAGTTGAGACAGGCTTAGCTCTTGGACCCTACTCTAAGAGGCTTGAGGGAGTTAGCTAAGGAGGCACCTGATTCTCCAGGATAAGGGGAGTCTGTATACTTGAATAAAAGGTTACTATATAGAAAGTGGATCACCGAGTGAGAGCTAAATGGTGAGGTAATACAGCAATTAGTAGTGCCTAGAGCCTACTGTCTAGGACATCTAGTCATAGCCCATGACACTTCTTTTGCAGGTCATATGGACATAAAGCATATCAAGAGACGTATTATGCAGAACTTTTATTGGCCTGGAATTGCAAGGGATGTAACAGACTTTTGCAGGACCTACGAGCAATGCCAAAAAGTAGGTAAGGCAGGGGACAAGGTCAAAGCTCCTTTGATGCCTTTGCCTGTGATTAAGGAGCCATTTCAGATGGTAGCTATGGATATTGTGAAGCTTCTGAGTACCCCAAGTTCCTCAGGGAAGAAGTATATCCTGGTGGTAGTAGATTATACAACTAGATACCCTGAGGTGGTGGCCCTGTCCTCCATTGAGGGAGAGAAGGTGGCAAATGTTTTGTTAGAGATTTTAAGCAAGGTAGGTTTCCCAAGAGAAATACTGACTAAAAGAGGTGCCAATTTCATGTCAGACTTGCTGGCTTGTCTGTGGGAGCACTGTGGGGTTAAGCATCTTAAGACCAGCTTCCACCTTCCCTCAGACTAATGGTTTTGTGAAAAGGATAAACTCTACACTAAATACCATGCTATGGGCATTTGCAGACCAGTTTAAGAGAGAGTGGGACAAATATTTGCCCCATCTGCTGTTTGCATGCAGAGAGGTACCCCAGGAATCCACAGTTTTTTTACCCTTTCAGTTGCTGTACAGGCATAGGGCGAGGGAATGTTTAGATTTGATTTGTGATGAGATAGAGAGTGAGTGTGAATCCCACAATGAGTCTGTTGTGGCATATGTCCTAAACCTCAGGACAAGTCATAGAGAGCTCATGGGCTTGGCCCAGGAGAACCTGGCAGGAGCCCAACAGCAAAAAAGGTCTGGTATAACAAGGAATGCTTGAATCTGAGAGTATGCTGTAGGACAGCATGTTATGGTTTTCATTCCTATCAGGAACAATAAGCTGTAGGCAGCTTGGGAGGAACCCTTTGAAGTGGTAATGAAGGTCAGTGGTGTTAACTATGTGGTAAACCTGCTAGGCAAGAGGCAATGGCACAAACTGCACCATGTTAACATGATGAAGCCTTTCCATGATAAGGAGGCCCTGGTGCTGATTATTTGCAGTAGATGTGTGTGTGTGGGGGGGGGGGGTCTGAGGGGGATCTATGGCTACAATGAGCCAGCCATCAAAATGCCAAGTTACTAAGTTGGAGCCTAGAGTTGCAGGCATATGACTTGACAGGGCAGTACCATAGTGGAGTCAACAATGACAATACAGATGGGTTCCAAAGACAGGGCATATGTTAATGTATCCCCAGATAGGCTTATTCCTGTGAAGCAACTTTTCTCCAGGGTCACTTGAGAAATTAGCTTGACTCTTCAAAGAGGGGAGAGATGTAATGATGTGAGGTAGTTGCCAGCTTTGCCAGAGAGAATAGAGCAGTGGATGTGTAACATATGCCAGCACAGCCAGCTGAAGTTTTGTTAAGAATTATATGTCATTTGTATATCAAACTGATTTGTACAGGTGCTTATATTGAGAATGTATTTGTAAAGTTGCTTGTGTTAAAAAATGCACCAACAGTGGGTCCTGCTGGATAGAAAAGAAAAACACCTGCATGTCAGACTGTATTGTAATTGTTGAAATGAATATATTGTATCAGAGGATACTGGAAGAGAAGAGGTTAATCTCAGTCACCTAACTTTGAAAGTAGTCTGAAATTAAATTACCTGGTTTAGGCCATAAAGATTGTTCTGACTGCAGCCTGAAATGAAATGTCTGTGAAAATCAGGACTAGGAATCCTACTGCATTGTCCTTAGCAGTGAACTAATTGCTACCCTGGAAGGGTGGAAGTTTTTGAAATGGTTTTATAGCTTCCAGATGCTTTGACACATCTTAGCAGAGCTGTGTGTGTGTGTGTGTGTGTGTGTGTGTGTGTGTGTGTGTGTGTGTGTGTGTGTGTGTGTGTGTGTGTGTGTGTGTGTGTGTGTGTGTAAACTGGTTCTGAAACAAAATGTCTCACGATAATGACGTTTTTTAAAAAAAGTTGTATGTTTTTAAAAAAAAATCTCTGAAAAGCTTGGCTTGTCTCCAGCTTTAAAGCCAGGTATTTTTTTTAATAAATGTTAATTAATAGTCGATTTAACTCCTTTCTTCTGGTTTCCTTTAAACGCTGCTTTTAACAAACTGCTTTTAAAAGCGCGTTGAATTTGAAGGGTTGACTATCTCTACTGCTTGGTGCCTGCTTGTTTTTTCGTTTTCTTTTTTGTTTGTTTTTTTTTTGTGTGTATTATTTATTTATTTATTTAACATTTGTTTACCAAGAAAGTCCGACTTGGAATGAAGTCAATTTTCAGAGGAGGCCCGAGGAGAAACTGTCCATATGCATGTCCTTGTAACATGGGAGGAAACCGGAGTACATGAAGGAAACCCACATGAAAACAGGGAGGACATGCAGACTCTGCACAGAAGGCATTCCAGCCTGAATTGAATTGGAGAACTGGAGAACCTCTTGCTCACTGCACTGTCCATTATTATATTATAACACATATGTGCTACACTCTGGTTCAGTTTCTAGTAAAGGGGGTAGTGTGGGAACTAAAATTCAGGTGACCGGATGTATGTGATGTCATTCTGTAATCCAGCACTGAAATTATGTTTTAATACTAGATGGGATAGAAGTCTCAGGGGAGTCTGTTTTTGAAACTTGACAAACAAGGATCAGTCATCCACTTCATCTTGTCTTGCTTCAGTAAGTAACCAAGGAAGAGCAATTATTTAGATCAGTCAGGAAAATATAGTGAGATTAGTTAAGTACTGTTTTTTCTGCATCTATGTGAATCTAACCATCTGCGTTATCTTTAATATTTCCTGTGATTGAAACTCTGATGTTTATTGTAAATAGATATTTAGTATTTTCATGTTTCTTTATTATTTATTATTAAATATATTTAAACTTTTCATTGTGGCTGGTCTTTTAGAGAATATTTTAACCTTTGAGAGCACTTATATTTATTTGGCGACACTGTGACTGCTCCTGAAAGCCTTGCTGCATTGGTCAAACACTACCATTTGTATCAGTATTACTTGTACTCAGTATAATTGGGTACCCTTGCATGAGCCTTAGAGAAGCTGGCTTTGTAGTGTTCTGGTGGCAGTATCTACCTTATAGTCTTGTCAGAGGAGGCATAGCTGGTAAATCTTTGCTAGCTTTTCCCAGGTGTGTGTGTGTGTGTGTGTGTGTGTGTGTGTGTGTGTGTGTGTGTGTGTATTTGTATGTGAAAATCAAATGTTAAAGATTGTGTGTGTCAGCTATTTGGAGCAGGTACACAGAGAGAGGGTGGTGGAGGACTTGGTTTGGTCTACACTGATGAAAGGTTTGCTTGACCTGTAAGCTCTGTTTTATTAAACACTTGTTCACTATCAGTGTTGCTTGGTTTGTTTCATACTGCATTCAGCATTGGCTTTATGAACTAAGCTTTGTTCTGCAACTGTTTGGCTTTATTGAGAGAGAGGGAAACCCAGCCCCAGGATGGGAGTGTGCTACCTGTGTGCTCTTAAGGGAAATTGTGCTTGGTGTAGAGAGCTGCATCTGGAAATACTGTGTATCTGATTTGTTGCAATTGAATGTCCCTGACCAGTGTCAGTGGTAGGATTGAGTTTCCTTGATTACTGGCCCACAGGAGGGACGTCACAGTAGGGTATAGAGAGAGGTCCAGTTAAGGCATTTTGGTTGTCACTGAAGATATCAGGGTTATATCTATGGGTTTGGTATAGTGGGTTTCAAGTCTTTGAACATAGGTGAGATGGTGGTCACTGAATGAGCCTGGGAGGACTCTGTGTGAAGAACAATGTTTTAAGTTTGTGACCAGAATCCAGACGAGAGTAAAGCCAATGCTGCTAAGTTTGTTAAAACAAGTATGGGAGGTTATGAGTTGTATGAAGCTGTATAGATTAATACTAGGAGAGGGAAAGTCTGATGCAAGGTTTTGCCAATCAAAATAGATATCACCAAGGATAGTAGTTTCATATGGTATAGTGTTGGTTATCCGATGAAGGAATTAATTGAATTCTGCTTTAATGTATATTTTCTGTATATATTGCTGTAATCAAACAAACTAGATTCCTGCTTTTATGTATATATTCTGTATATGTTACTATATTTACTATCTGAAACACTGTTTCTGCTTCTGTACTAATTAATGTTTATATTTTTTCTGTATCTTGTTGGAGCTTTTCTCCCTGGGCCTCCACTGAAAATGGGCTCTTTTAGGCCCAGTGGACTTATCCCGGTAAACAAATGCAACAAATAAATAAAATAAATAAATCTTCAAGGATGTGGATATTGCTTCCTGCTGGAATATAAAGGGCAATGATACACCACTTTGTCTGGTTATTTAATTTAAGAAAACAGATAAGGAGCTCTGCACACTGTGAAATTTTGGAGAAGTGATAGGAATGGGAGAAAGAATAAGTGAGTTGGTAAATGGGATGGCCACACCACCTGATTTATATGTTTTCTGTAAGCATGGACGATATTATAGCCTATTGAAAGAATCTCAGTGTCTTTTATCTGAATTTTGAGCTATGTTTCAATGATGTTGATAATATCAGGTGAGTAGTGAGTGATCCAGGAATGAAATTTAGCTACTTTATTTTGCATATTTCAGATATTTAAAGAAATGATTTTAAATGATTTGGGATGCTGGACTAGCAATAATAGTGGAACATGATGGTGGTTTAGTTATGGGATCTGTACCAGGATGGTACATGACTGCATGTAAAGATTTTTAAGTGTGATTGGACTAGTGAAATTTACATTAGTATATAACTTGTATTTTGCTCTGTGTAGATGGAGAGAGTAGCTGATTATTTTGTGTTTAAGGAAAAGGTAAGGGGATATATTAAATTAGTTGGAAGCAATTTTTAAAGTGGAATGCTGGGCATTATTGGTTGATGGGTTGCTAGGAATGGGAGATTGGATAGCAGGTATAATAGGTATTAGGTAGCATGCAAGGTAAGATAGAAGAAGCAGTAGAGAGGTGGTTATGCATATTTGTTAGCTAGTGGTTTATGAGAGGGTAGTGATGAAGAGTGTTGGATGTCACCTGGGTTGTTAGTATGCAGAAGAAAAAGGATAAAATTAGGGATAGAGGCATACAGAGCATTGTTCAATAGTGAGGAGGAGAGAAAGTAAGGAGTACAGGTTAGAATGATGTAGAGAGAAAGGTGAAGGGAGACAAAAGGAAGAGCTTGAACAGGGGGGTATGGAAGGTGTAGTACTATCAGAGTTACAGTTTATTAAGTTCAGTGAGTGAAGGGAAAAGTGGGTGGAGTATAGGAAGGGTGGAGAGTCAGGTGGTTTTGTATGATATAGGAAGATGTATACAGCTATAGTGATAGTATTGTTTGCAGATGTGCAGGAGTTCTGAGCAAAGACTTATTAAAGATACTTTGAAGTTGCTTGTGGTTAGATTCAATTGTAATGCTGCCCTTTACTCAGCCCTTATAAGGCCAATCATTTACTATAATGCCTCCTTTGGCATGTATCTGTCCAGATACATGCAACAGTTGGAATGCCTACAGAGATACCTTACTAAAAGGATACCAGGCCTAAAGAATATGTCCTATGTAGACCAACTCAAAGCACTGTCAGTGTACTCGGTATCCAACAGACTGCTAAGAGGTGACTTGTGTCTGGCACACAAGGCATCCTTTGACCCAATGCTGATGAATTTACTTTACATCAGCAAGTCAAATGGCATCATAAATGCTCAGTCTAGGGATCTAAACTTTTTCTGATACATCAACAGAATGGTGTAGCGGTTTATCTCGCAGAGGATACTTCTGCTCTGGAACAGACTCCCCATCCATATAAAACAACGCTTATCCTTGTCCATATTCAAGTGCAAATTGGATATATGGATGGGAGACAAAAAAAATTAACCCAGGACTGCCCCCTTACTGCTAATGGACAAAGCAGCAACTAAATACTTTATCCCATGCATGGGTCATCTCAATTTATCTATGGTATGATCTAAGTTATTCTCACTAGGGGCAATATATAATTATTAACCATGGGATGGGTAAGGCCAATCTTACACCAAATGGGATAGGATAATTCAAGCACCAAAATGGAATTTGTTCAGGCTTAAAATGGTCTGCAAGGGCAGCTAGGCTAGTATTTACATGCAAACCTATATTTGTAGTACAACTGTAATCATGGAATATTTGGCATCTGATAACTATTGTCAGTAGTTCTCAAAGAGTGTACTATGTCTACCATATGAGTGTTTGCCAATGTCCTTGATGCATAGGTACTAGGCCCACCCTCCTTTAATACTTTACTCTTCCTGAATTGCATCAACTTACAGTGTTGTGAGTAGTGTTATATCAGTGTATTTCAGAGTTGGTGCTTTAGGTATTAGATGCTTCAGAAACAAAAACTATTTCTTGATCTGCTAACCAGTACTAATGTGTCATGCTCTAATTGCATTCTTGATGGTTCTATGATATCTGAGAAGTGAGAAATAAATCTAAATACTATACCATTCTCAAGAATAACATCAAAGATAATTTGTCAGCAGGTTTCTAAATATTCACATTGGCTCCAAACTTGTTAGCATCTAACTGAAAAACATGTTGTATTAACATATGTTTGATGACATAGGATGGCTGCAGTAACAGGTTTTATTCAGCAACCTGATTAGGGTGGCACAGTGGCACAGTGGATAAACTTGTCACCTCAAAGCAAGAGGTTCCCTAGTTCAATTCTCGGCAGGGGTGCCTTTTGTGTGGAGTCTGCATGTTCTCCCTGAGTTGATGTGGGTTTCCTCCAGGTGCTCTGGTTTCCTCTCACATTCCAAAGACATGGTATAAGTGGACTGGACACTCTAAATTGTCAATAGGTGTGAATGTACGTGCGAGTGTGGTGTGGAAGAACTACCATGGCAGGGCTAGCTACCTGGCAGTGTAAACCTTAGCTATAGATTACTGTCACTGCTGAATTGACACCCCACCCCATGTGCAAAAATTGGAAAAATTGGGTTGCAGATGGATGGATATGTTCCATATACATCAACGAAGTATCACATGTGGGGTTTGCTTATATCGTGTTTCAAACTGTGAGATCTCAATTTATTCAGCAACCTAATTAATTATCTGTTATGTTCCTGCTTTGTAGCACCTTGGACTAGACTGTCACCTATTATAGTGATTACTTCATCCAAATCCTGTAATATGATTGCTGTTGTCCTCCACAGCACATAATTGCTGACAAGTTTCCAAATATTGGCCTCAAGAATGTACAATGACCAAGGTGCATATAAAAAGTATAAAATGTAAAAGTAGCTTTATGCAAAATTATCTGCCCAAACTCTTGATTTGCATCTAGCACTGAAAAAGAATCTGGTATCAAGCATGGCTGTTATTACCTCTTCGAGAGTTTTAAATGGAAAATACTCCACAGTGATCCATTTGTTAAGGTATTATGGGTCAGTACATATTATGACCTTGTATTGTTTCATGACTGTTACAATACTAACTCACTCAATTTATTGTGTGTTTGACTATGACTTACAATGACTCTATATGATTTAGGTCTTGCTCAGCCCTTGTCATCAGAGCTGTATGTACTCTAAGTGGAACATGAATTATAGGAAGTGCTTCAGGCAATGTTTTTATATGTTACTGCAGCCATCTTATGTCATCAAACAGATGAGCATACTTTTTCAGAATACATTTGAAGAAGACAGTCTCCATACTGCTTCTTTAGTTGCAAAGACGTGCTAATCACAGATATATATTACTATATTTGTTAGCTGCAGTGTTTTTTGTACAGTGTTCAAGTGAGTTCTGTTTAGACATTTGAGTTGGATGCCTTTGCAACAAACACCTTTTTTTTTTGCATATTTTCTCAGCTCTGTCTCATACTGTGCCTTGGAGTGCCTTTAGCAACAGTAGAACTACATACTGTGAATGCATGTTTTTTATTTTATTTTATTTATTTAACATTTGTTAATCGGGAAAGTCCGACTTGGAACAAAGCCAATTTTCAGCGGAGTCCCAGGGAGAAATTCTCCAGACGTATGTCTTTGTAATGTGGGAGGAAACCGGAGCACCCAGAGGAAACCCACACAAATGCAGGGAGGACATGTAGACTCCACACAGAAGGCACCCCAGCCGAGAATTGAACCAGAAAGCCTCTTGCTGTGAGGCGATAATGCTACCGCTGCACCACTGCACTGTTACTTTTTTAACGTATAGTCCAGCAGGAAAATAGCATTCATCTGAGTTGCATAAATTTATCATGCCCAATAGCACATCAGCATCTCTGTCCAAGATGTTTTGCTTGTCTTAGATGAGTTTTAAAAACCACTCTCTGGGACAACATTCTGTACTCTTTATTTTCACATAAACAGCTCAACCACACTTATTCCAGCATCTTAAGTTTATGTCCAGGATAAGACAGCAACATGCATGCAGACTTGAATAGCTTAGAGCTTAAATGCGGCATTTTATAAGTAAATTCTCTCAGTATACTGCATTTTGTTCATATGCTCATTTTAAAAACAACAATTTAGAATGTATGCACACATTCAATGTAGCTATTCCTGAATATACTGAAACTGCATGAGGCATGTACCGCATTTGCAGAATGTACCTCAGTAGTACTAACAGATATTTCTGCATTTGACCTCACTTTTGTCAATGCAGGCATACCCTTTTGCTGCACTTGTTTCCATTTCTACAGAAACTGGCAAAATGATTATTACAATGGAGTTGATTTAAAGCTTTACAGCACTCCTTTTCATGGCTAAAGCCACACATTTGTGGAGGCTGTAGTTTCTACCTGCTTGGTATTACAAGCTGCTGTCTTGTTTTCCATGTGGTCAACTGCAGTTTTATACTTATTTGTATTATTTTTGAGTGAATGTAGGCTTCATTTTTGCTGACCTGACAGTGTGAACATATGGTCTGGATGATGGTCGCTGTTAATATGACATCTGGATAGATATGCAAAATTGGAAAAATGAGATTGATGTAGTAGGCTTTATTTTTACATCATTTTCATCTGCAGACTTCATTTTACATATTTCCAGTTCTTCTGTTATACATCTGAGATGCAAACCTAACAGTTCATTCACTGTGTTGTTTTACCAGTGTTATATTATCTTCTTTCAACGGTCTACCCCTAAGCTAATCATTTCTGATTTCACAGACAATTTTGTTTTTTGTAAGTGAGTCAACCAAGTCACCAAATCCACTGTATTGAGGTCTGTTTTTAATTTCAATCATATAAAAAATTTACTGTTTCTGGGACCTTCTGTTTTCTAGAAAAATAAATGTTGTGCATATGGTAGGTTATTTGGCTTGAAATATTCCTGACATTTCTTCCTCTCTAAAGGTAAACTTGTTAAATATTTTAATTATTTCCTCGCCTATAACATAAAAAATATGGCACACTGAATTGTATTCAGGTTTGTGACCAAGTCCAGGACTTCTACAGTTTCAGAGCTGCAGATGTGGGATTTTTAATGCCCCCCCCCCCCAAAAAAAAAAAAAAAAAAAGTTAAAGCAAACATGATGGTGGTTCAGTGGAGCCTGAAAATTACAGAAGTTAATAAGACTGAATTCCATGTCTGGATTTCCCAATAAATACATTTTCAAAAGCTATGCCAAATTATGAAAATTAGGACCAATGACATAATTAGTGCTATGGATGGCTTGCTCGCCAAGTCTTTCTTAGTCTTACTGTTGGCCTACCCTTAAGGCTTTCCCAGTTACAGGCCTTCTAAATTGGTTTGAAACAACATAAAAGATGTAGTAAATCTTAAACTCAGGCAGAACACATGAAAAATGGAGCTTCCAGTGCTAGCTGAATGTCTTTACTTCTGACTCTGTTTCTTGTGATGTTTTCTCCCATAGTTTTTCTTCATATAACATTTGTGATATGAATGAAGTTATTAAAAATATGGAATTCAGAATAGCTGAGTAAAGAGACACTTATACTAGTTGTTTATACTTCAAAGGTCTACTGAAAGCCAATTCACCTCTGCTAGTATCATATGATTCACATACAGCTGCTAACTTAAAGCTATATCACACTATTCATGTCCACTGTATACTATATAACTTTGTGGGGAAATCAATGGCAGGTGTACATACTTCAGACATAGCTTGGTTTTTTCAAGTGTGGGTGGGATATTGACACAGTACAGATTTTTATAAAATTCAGCCATGCTATAATTTATTTATACTGTCTGAGTTATTAGATTAGTTTGTGTATCCTTGGATAACTATATGAGCATCCAACTTTAAATGTATAAGCTGATAAGTAAAGTCTTTTAACTTTTGCAGATACCGGGGATTTTTAAGGTGATTATTTTTTAGTCATTTAAGATCCCTGAACTGCTTACTCCTGATTTATATTGTTTGGTTCTTTGCTTTTAAATTTTGAATTTTGTAGAGAATTCATTGTGATCTTTAGTCTTAACCCCTGCAGCAGTTAACCTGGCTACATGCTTTGTTTTATTCTGTATGCTGTCTGTTTACACAAAGTCTGCAATTTAAATCTGAGTAAATGCTGTGCTGTTTGAAGTGGTATATTATGAAATAGATCCTGCTGCAAGAAGACTGTTAGATGTAGTCTTCAAAAAACCAAACAATCAGTCTTTAAGTATGATAGGATCATAGGATGTGTCAGCTGTTCACTTTTCAAAAAAAACAAACAATTGCAGTCTTTAATGTGTCAGCACCGCCATAAAAGAAACTTGTTAGCAAACATGACAAGGTGGAACATGGAAATGGAATATATGAGTACACATGCATGTGAATGCACGACCTACACACACACACGCACACACGCACACACGCACACACACACACACACACACACACACACGCACACACACACACACGCACACACACACACACACACACACACACACACACACACACACACACACACACACAGACACACACACACACTCAGGTTCAGGACCCGACCCACTCACATCACTCACAGCCAAGACTACTTGGATTTTTTAAATAAATAGTACATTATTTGTCTAGAATGTGACATTCTCTTTTCTTAGCAACTATTTACAGTTATACTTTGCACATCTATCGTACTAAGTGCTAAATACTGAAACCATTGTATTAAAATTATTGTTCCCCTCCGTGCAGGATCCTGACACCTGTGTGAGTTTTTGTAGTGTAACGTAACATGTATAGTATTAACTGGCTTGTGTAACATAACATATATAGTATTGACGGACTTAAGGCTTATTAACAGTGCTTTGATTCAGCTCAGCACTGCATTTTGTAGCAGCGGCATCATTTGAGGTAGAATCTTGAGATACTTCACTTGGTTTAACAGTAACTTCAAGTCAATAGCTGAAGTCATGGCTTCAGGTGAAGACATCTCACAGTTCTCAGACAGCTCTAAATTTATTAATTCAACAGACTCTCTTGTACAGTACTTGTCTGGCAGCTTCAATAAATGTCTCCTGTTTCTTATATATAACTACATGCCATCACCTTTGTAATACATATGATCTCACTTGTGTATGTTACTCCCTTCAGTGGTTTGCGGTAAGAATTTATGTCTGGATTCTGGTCTAGAGTCACCCTTGCTCTTTTTGCTTTTGATGCTAAAACACTTCATGGTTCTTTGTCATCTGGCTCATTTGAAAAAAGGTCAGCTACTAGTAACACTCTGTCATGCTGCTGTCTTATCCTGGGCATAATGTCAGCTACTAGTAACCTACTGTCTGAAGCAATGACTGAGCTAATGCAAGTCACAGAGCCTGTAATGGTCTGTTTCTGTATTTCAGTAATAACAGGTAGCACAATAGATGGGTAGATGTATCATTTTATAAGATAAGTTTTATTATTTGAATCATGTAATCGGTCTGTCCATTTGATTGTGGATACCTCAGACTTGATATGATGAGCAACATCTCTGAATCTTTATCAAAATATTTGAACTTTTGTCAAGTGAACTGTATACCATTGGCAGACATGACTTGTTCTGGTATGTCATTTCTTGTGCAAATCAATTTGGGTGCATTAATCACAGAAGCAATGTCCATAAATGAATGACATCCAGATCCTTGGAACAGCAATCAACACAGTAAAAATGGAGGTTACTGAGTACATTACCCCTGCTTTAACCAAAGAAATTTCAGAACTGCATGTGGAATTAACTCTTTCTTCTAGTGTTGTCTTATATTTGCAGCTTAAATACTACTCTCAAACCATTTGTTCTGTTTCCATGTTTCCATGTTAGACTACTGGCTGTCCATTTACAGTACAACATAACACGAGATTCATATAATGTTATCAGCATTTAGAAAGATGTCTTAATCACCTTTTAGTTAAAAAAAATATATACAGAGCAATTAATCTCTAAATATGAAATATGGCTCAAAAGGTAGACACACCTGCTTCATGTTGTCTTGTCATCCTGTTATAATGACTTCACATATCAGCAGCATCTCCAAATCGCCTGTAGTAGCAGCTCTTAATTCCTGCAGTTTAATCTGTAACTTTAATCTGAAGCACAACCCATAACACCTCAATGTCTTATTCAAGCAAATCTCCTTTGCTTTCTCCAAGATATGCTCTGCTTAGAATATCTGCAATATGCACATGCTTTCACTGTGGCATTGCATGTCCAAGTCATACCTCTGAAGAGTTAGCAATATCCTCTGTAATGTCGCTGGTGACTTATGTACAACTTTACTGAAAATATTCTTTAAAGACTTATGATCAGACCCTGCTTTGATGTGCTTCCTATAGACATAGTGATAGCATTTTTGACACAGAAGCATTACTACAATTGTTTCCTTTTCTTTCATAGCATGTCTGTGAGGTGCATTTGTCAATGATCTTAATGTAAAGGCAATGTCTCTGCCCTTCTGGAGTAACACTGCTTCTAGACCTCTTTAGCTTGTACCTATGTATAATGTAATTGTAATTTTACCTCAGGGTAATTTAGCTTGTTACTAGTTATTCAAAGCATTTGGCATTCAGCTTGATCCACACTGCGTTATATTCTAACAGCTTCAGTATAGGTATGGATATTTCTCATAAGTGTACTACTAACTCTGACAGATAGTAGTCCATTCCCAAGACTCACATTGAATTGTGTCTTTCACAATATCATATCTAACTGTAACCCATAAGTATGTGATTTCAGGGATGTAACATCAAAGTGAACTTTGGCCTTGCTAAGCTTCTGACCTTGTGATATTAGTCTGTTCAATTGTTTAATCAATCTACTGTAATTCTCCTGCCTTGAAGTATTTTAGACTAGAATGGCATCAAAAATATTCATGGCATCTTCTAATCTCTTAATAATATTACTGACAGTGGCACAACAGGTAGCACATTCATCTTTGGTGCAGAAAGATGTGAATTCTATTTCCACATCAGGTAGATGGATTACTGACACTGCAGTGCTGCATAAGGGCATGTGCTGCACTCCTGAGTGTGTTCTCCTTTGGGTGAGATGTTAAACCAAGGCCTTATCAACCTGAGTTGACAGTACCTCACGTGGATGTAAAAGATTCAATGTATGTTAAAGATCCAATGGCACCTATCAAAAAGAGTAGTGGGTCCTTTATTTATATACAAAAAGACCTGTTATTTACAACATATTTACAAATGCTTAGATATGTACAAATATATGGATATACAGATCTATTAACACATATTCATAATTTCCTTTACAGTCATACTAAACTTTCATCCCTATTAGGCCCCCACTCCTTTTTCCATAACCACCATCTGATTTTACTTAATATTGTTACTAAAATGCATTTGCCATTAAATATAATTTCATTTATACTTTAATTCCATATAATTCACATAACATAACATATCATAACTTTTTATTTATTCTTTTAACATATTCTTTACTTCTATTCTTATTCTTATACTATCCATATTTAATCATATCATGTTTATTTTATCCCCTTCTTTTATATCTTCAGAAAATCCTATTTCCAAAGTTTTCCCCATACCGTTTTACTCTTTTACATTTCAAAAATGCATGCTCTATAGTTTCTTCTTCTTGACAATGTAAACATATTCTATCACTTTTCTTTTTATATGGTATATTTTCTTTTACTGGCAATTTATCTATTACAAGTTTCCAAAAAATCTTATCATTCTACTTTCAAGTAATTAAAATAGGTATTATTATAATATTCAACAAAACAACTAAAGTATTTACAAGACATTTCTGAGTGCACTATTTGCTTCTTATTTTTATAGCTCTATTTTTTTCACCTGTTAGATTTCCCCATGGTTTTATAGAGTAATGTTTTATCATTCTTACACCATGATTTTATTTCCTTTTCCATATTTTTTCATGTAACGCTATTTCTTCTTTTATACATTCTTTTTCTTTTTACTCTTCTTTTATCATACCCCAAAATTTATCATACTTATATTTATACAGTTTTACTACTAATCTGTCAACTTTTTCATTTATCCACTTTAACACTTTGTACAAATTTATTGAAGAAACATATACTCTGGGTTAATTAATCTTAAACCTCCTTCCTCTTTATTTATAAACAAAACTCCTCTTTTTACTGGGATTACTCTAGAACCCCATATCAATGAAAAAAATATCTATAATAATTACTAAAAATACTGTTGGCAATATAAATACACTTGCTAAGTATGCTATTTTCCCATTAGTACTGGATTTATCAAACAAGCCTTTTTCTGAATGTTAATTTATATGGTCTCCAGAAAAGACAGGTTTGTTTTATTTCTTCTGGTTTTTCTGCTAAATTCTACTTAATTTTATACTTTCACAGAAATTTCATGCATTGTAAAATATATAATCCCTAGCTTTACTATAGCATCTAAACCTTTACTTTTCTTTTTATTACCTCTAGACACTCAGTAGTACAGATTATTACTTCTTTTATCCAATTTTTTAAATTATTATAATGTCATCGTATGTTAACAGAACTGGAATTCCTAACCATTCAGGTGTTATATACTCCATCTACTTCATTGTGTGATTTACTTCAGATACTATCACATTCATAAAAAATGCAAAGAGTATACGACTCACTGGACATCTCTGTCTTATACCACTCTTCATATATACCTCTTGGCTTAACCAGACATTTACAAGTATTTTTACTTTATTTTTACTATATCCCGAAATGCATAATTTCCTACTTTCTCGCTTATATTATATTCTTTTATTATTACCCATAAGATATCATGTCCAATTGTATCAAATGCCTTATTAGGTTTTTCTATCACGATTTTCACTTATTTTTTCTTGTACATATTGTACTATTGGGTGTCGGGCTGGCAACTCGACACCTTAAAACTATACTACCAATCATGAGCAGACAGAAGAAGAGAAGAAGAAGATTGTACTATACTATTCATAATGTTTTCCTGAGTTCTTTCTTTCTATTTATTTAGTTATTTATTGACATTTGTTTACTGGAAAAGGCCATGCAAGCCCATTTTCAATGGAGGACCTGGGAGAAAAGCTCCAATGTCAAAAATAAAAATAATAAATGAAGTTACAAAAGTTTGTAAAATTACATAGAAAGAGATATGACTAAGCAAAACAATGTATAAACAGCAAAGTTAAATATAATAATAATAATACAAAGGCATAATAATGACATGAAAATAGTACAGAGCATATTTCAATGGATTCTGAGATGAGCAGTTATAAGCAGACAAAAGAAAAAATATACACTTTGAGGCAGTAAATTAGATTTCTCCTATATTTCTTCTTTTACATTTATTTCTCTCATTACACTACCATCTTCCTTTACTATTCTGCTTAAGTAACTTGATACTTCTTCTCTTTTTCCTTGTAAAAAACATATTTACTTATATAACAATTCATGTATTTTTCTTGACTTCTTTCATATAATTTGTTTTCTTTGTCAAAGTACTTTCTATCATTATGTTTGAAATCTTCCAATGCATCATTAGACAGTGGATATAAAAAGTGCACACACTCTGTTAAAATGTCAGGTTTTTGTGATATAAAAAATGAGACCACAATAAATCATTTCAAAACTTTCCCACCTTTAATGTGACCTTTCACCTATACAGTTCAATTAAAAAACAAACAAATGTGTTGGGGTAAAATATAAAAAATAAAAAACATACAATAAGCTGGTTGCATAAATGTGCACACCCTTAAACTAATACTTTGTTAAAGAACTTTTGATTTAATTACAACATTCAGTCTTTTGGGTAGGAGTCTATCAGCATGGCACATCTTGACTTGGCAATATTTGCCCACTCTTCCTTGCAAAGTGCTCTAAATCTGTCAGATCGTGATCTCTTGTGCACAGTCCTCTTCAAGTCATCCCACAGATTTTCTATTGGATTTAGGTCTATCTGGGCCATTCCAAAACTTTAATTTTCTTCTGGTGAAGCCATCTTTTGTTGATTTGGATGTATGCTTGGGGTCATTGTCATGTTGAAAGGTGAAATTCCCCTTCATCTTCAGCATTCTAGCAGATGCCTGAAGGTTTTGGGCCAAATGTGACTGGTATTTAGAACTGTTCATAATTCCCTCTACCTTGACTAAAGCCCCAGTTCTAGCTGAAGAAAAGCAACCCCAAAGTATGATACTGCCACCACCATGCTTCATCATGGGGATGGTGTTCTTTTGGTGATGTGAAGTGTTGTTTTTGCGCCAAACATACCCTTTGGAATTGTGGCTAAAAAGTTCAACTTTGGTCTCATCAGATCCTAACACATTTTCCCACATGTTTTTGGGAGATGATGTATTGTTTTACAACTTTCAGCTGGTCCTGGATGTTTTTCTGTGTAAGAAAAGGCTTCCGTCTTGCAACCCTACCCCATAGTCCAGATATAGGGAGAATACAGGAGATTATTGTCACAACCAGTACTTCCCAGAAATTCCTGCAGCTCTTTCAGCGTTGCTGTAGGTCTTTTGGCAGCCTCCCTGACTAGTTTTCATCTTGTCTTTTCATCAAATTTGGAGGGATGTACAGTTCTTTGCAACTTCACTGTTGTCCCATATTTTCTCCACTTTTTGATGACTGTCTTCACTGTGTTCCATGGTATATCCAGTGCTGTGGAAATTGTTTTGTACTCTTCTCCTGACTGATACCTTTCAACAATGAGATCCCTTTGATGCTTTGTAAGCTCTCTGCGAACCATGGCTTTTGCTGTAGCAGGCAACGGACTAAATCTCAGGAAAAACCTACTAGGACAGCTGAACTTTATTTGAGGTTAGTCAGAGTCTCTTGAATTGATGGTAGGTGTGTACCCAAGAAGACTGAATGCTGTAATTAAAGCAAAAGGTGCTTCAACAAAGTATTAGTTTAAGGGTGTGCACACTTATGCAACCAGCTTATTGTATATTTTTTATTTTTTATATTTTTCCCCTAACAAATTTGTTTGCTTTTCAACTGAATTGTACAGGTTATAGGTCATATTAAAGGTGGGAAAGTTCTGAAATTATTTATTGTGGTCTCATTTTTTATATCACAAAAACCTGGCATTTTAACAGGTATGTGTACACTTTTTATATCCACCCTATGTTATTTGTCTTTCTCTTCTTTTCTCAAATCACACTGCCACTGTAAAAAAACACAGAGGTGCCGGAAGCTGTTGGAGACTGGGGGGGGGGGGGCAGAGGGTGACAGGGGCACTTAGTGATCTAAAAAGGGCAATTTTTTTAAAACTATTTGCTACCACAAAATAAGTTCACTTGGTGGACATTTTAAGCTTAGCCAATTTCCCTTTTGGTGCTTGAATTAACATTTCCTGATTGGTCTTACCTATCCCATGACTGATAATTGTATATTAGCCCTAGTGAGAGTAAATGTGATCATACTATAAATAATTTGAGGGGACCCATGTAAGGGATGCAGCATTTAGGAATTGCCTCTATCCATTAGTAGCATGAAGGGCAATCCTGAAGTACATTTTCTATTACCCATCCTTAGATCCAAGTTGCATTTGAATGTTGACAGGTATGAGTTTTGTTTTACTTGAATGGATAGTCTGTTCTGGAACAGTGGCAGCCTCTGTGATATATCACAGTGGTAGCCTCTGTGATATATATCCATCTCTCCATAACATTCAGTTTAGATACCTGGACAGAGTATTTCTGATGCCATTTGACTTGCTGATGTTCAGTAGGTTCATCTGTATTAGGTTGGAGGATGCCTTGCATGCCAGACATGTCACCTCTAAGCACTCTGTAGGATACTGAGTATAATGATAAATCCTTGAGGTGGTCCATGCAAGACCTATTGTTTAGGACTTGTATCCTTTTAATAAGGTATCTCTGTGGGTATTCCAATTGTTGCATGGTTCTGGACAGATATATGCCAAAGTGGATATTACACAAAATGATTTACCTAATGAGGGCTTTGTAAAGGGGACCAATAACATCTCTAGATCTAGTCAAAATCAATTTGTTTATAAGCTGTGCAATATAGAAATACTTACTTATGACTCTGGGCCCATGTTGGTCAAAAGTTAGGTCACTGTACACACATGTTCCCAAATGCCAAACAACTGGGTCAGATCTCAGGGGGCATTGTCTATTTGGCAGTTCCCTGTACTACATGACTTCCCAATGGATATGATACTGTATTTCTTATTGTTTAGTTTCAATTATTCTGGCACCAGTTATTGTTTGGGACAAACCTTCCTGCATGATGGCCAAGTCATTTGGGGATTCAGTAACTGCAGTCATCTCAAACTTAGTTGGCCAAAGCCCTTCGGTATTTCCTTCCACTATTGAGATGTATATGCCAAACCTTAAAAGTCTCAGCACCGAATCCTGGGGGACTCCATTGGTGACTAGTCTCTTCCCCTATTTTTATCTTCTGCATCCTGTGAGTTAACATACATGTATGCATTTTTTGATTCACCTTCCTGATTGTAATAGCCTGATTGTATTAAATTATATTCCTTATATAATACAACACCACTTGTTAGAATGTGTTTTAAATTTGTAGTTTGGAACAGTCTTCTAGTAAGCAATGAAACAAAATGTATGAACCAATAATGACAAAACTACCCATTTCAGAAAATTTCAACCATAAAAGGCCAATCAAACGTCTGTCATTACAATACACCAATATCAGTAAATTAGCAAAATCTCTGTAGAAGTAAGTCATCCAAATAATTCCACATTATTTATTTATTTATTTTTATTTTACATTTGTTTACTGGGAAAGTCCGACTGGACACAGGTCCATTTTCAGAGGAGGCCCGGGGAGAAAAGCTCCACAATACCATACAATACATGAGAGAAAAACCAGGGCATACATATAAGAAAATATAGCATTCATACACAATATAGTAAAGATTAACAACTTTTAAACTAGGCAATAAATGATGTACATACAAACAACAGTTTTTTTCCACTTCTGGCTGGTAATAGTGTATTTTACTGTGATATCTTTGTTTGAGGCAAAAAGTCATGTCTGATGCATTTGTATCTTGGTATGAATTAACCAGGGGAGTGGCATGAGCATAGCCAGTTGTTTAAATAGTGGGTTTTCAGCAGTTGTTTGAATTGAATAGTGGAGGTAGTAGAAGTTATTTGGCTTGGTAGTGTGTTCCAGGTTCTGGCAATGGTGCTGGCAAAGAGGGATTTACCCTCATCATTTTTATGTTTGAGGACCATTATGAGGTTCTGGTTACTAGATCTTAAGGCTCTAGAGGGAATGTGGGTCAGAATTAGATGCTGTAGTGATGGGGTTTTATCAGGATAGTAGTAGAGCTTATGTGCTGTAGAGGGTTGACTGAGTAGAAGTATTGGAGGCAACTCAAGCCAGTTAAGCTGCTTAAGGGATAGACAGTGGTGAGACCTATAAAAGGCTTCAGTCACAAACTTGGCAATCTTTTTATAGCAAGATTTCATTTTATTTAGATCACTTTGGTGGAGATTAATCAAGATGGGGGAGGGATAGAGAAGGATGGATAGAAGATGAGTCCTTGCAATGGTTGCTTTGGTATATTTAGTGATAAACTGCTTGTTCCTGTAGAGGAGTCCAAGCTTTTTGTTAACTTTTTTGATGGTCTGTGCTATGTGGATGTTGAATTTCAGGTTATTGTCGATTTCTACAGCTAACAGTTTAGTGTGTGTGGTTGGACTGATTTGAATGTTTTCTTTTGAGTTGATGGTGATGTTATTATTTAGAGGAGGAGAGTTATCTGGACTGAAAAGAATAATTTTCCTTTTGGGGGGGGGATTAAAAATAAGTTTTATATTAGTGAGCCAAGTCTCAGCTAGGGTAAATTTATTTTGGGTTAGGGTTTGCAGTTCATTCAGGGTGGGGGCCACGCATATAAGGGTGGTGTCATCTACATATTGTACTACTGAAGCAGTGGGTGAGGATGCAGAGATCTGATTAGTAAATAGAGAGAACAGCAAAGGGCTGAGGATGGACCCTTGAGGGACACTTATACTTACTGGTAACAGGGGGGACAGTTGGTCTTGCCATAGAACTGCTTACTGATGGCCTGGTAAGTAGCTGTTGAACCATGATATAGAGGAGGTACTTATATTTAGGGTAGATAGAGTCTCAAGATGCATACTATGGTTTATCATATGAAAGCCTTTAGATAAGTCTAAGAATATGGAAGATACAAATAGGCCCTTTTTTCTATGGCGGTTAACTATGTTGGTGAATGATAGTAGTGCTGTGATGGTGCTATGGGAAGGTATAAAGCCATGCTGAGATATGGAAAGTAGGTTGTTATTTTGGAGGTACTGCATTAGTTGAGTATGAACAGCTCTTTCCAATATTTTGGATAGAGGTGATAGGATTGCTATTGGGCGATAGTTGTTGAGCTCAAAGGAGTCACCTCCTTTATGCAGTGGACTAATATGTGATGTTTTCCATGAGCTAGATACTTTGCATTCTGATAGAGACCTATTTATGGGAATAGAGACTGGATAGGCTATAGCTTCAGCTGATATTTGAAGGAACTCTGCTGGTAGGTTATCAGACGCTAGTGTGGTTGGTTTAAGTTTCTTAAGGAGTTTAGAAATTAACTTGGTGGACATGGTGTGAAGGTTAAAACTGGGGGTATTGTTTTGTATCTTGGGGTGGGTTGGGGTAGTTATTGGTGTGGGGCTACTAATGCTATTTTGGGCATTGGCAAGGGTTTCGACTGTTTCGGTAAAGAACTTGTTAAATTGTGTGGGGATGTTATCGTTATTGATTGGTAGCACAGGGGTTTGAGTAGTGGACTTTCCTGGGTGCAGTATACCATTTATTGTGACCAAGACTTTTTGAGGGTTGTGAGCATATTTTTCTTGCATGTTTTTATAGTAGTTAGTTTTGTCTAGTTTGATTTGTTTTTTGGCTTTGTTGTGGAGTTCTAGATAGTTTTGTCTCAAAGTAGTGATTTTGTTTTTTCACATTAAAGTGATCTGTAACTAATGAAGAAGTTGCTGCAAGCAAACAACTTTATATTTCATTGTTTCATCTACAAATAAAGTGTCTGTTGCCTATGCTACATTAAAAACAATGATACGCTAGTAATTTTGCATTGAGAAATGGATGGCAAACTGTAAAACAGAAACATAGTTACTAAGTAACTCTCCCAAAGGAGGACACTCATAAGACTGCAGCAGCCACTCCCTTTAAAGTACAACACAGTACAGTATCAGTGATCCATCTACATACTGTGGAAGTAGAACCCACAACCTTCTGTGCTACTAACAAAGCATGCATCTTAGCATAAATAGCACTAAACTTACTTCCTCTCAAGCTCTAAGTTCCTTATAAAATCCACTTGGCACTCAACTAAATCTCTCAACTTCGCAGCACAAAAAATCTGGAAAAAGCCAAAATTAATTTGGGGGGGGGGGTCCAAAACCAGGGACACATTTTTAAATATTGCTTGCATAATCTTGGAAAGTTGCTAAAATAAAGTATTTTGTGTTACCATGTGTTTTCTGAAAGATAGGAAGACTGAAACTTAAAG
>NC_056739.1:1560159885-1560289885 GCF_019279795.1 Protopterus annectens
GTCTTTGGCTAACGAAGTTCGCAGATGACTGCAAACTAGGAGCCATAATCGAAACCCCTAATGATGTGGACATCCTACAAAAGGGCCTCACTGAGACAGATGCCTGGTGTCAAAGCCATGGCCTCAAGCTCAATGCCAAAAAGTGCATTGTCATCCCCTTTGGTAAAAACTCTTTACCCATGAACTACAACATAGGCGGTAGTATACTTACCACCGAAAGTGTGATAAGAGACCTTGGGGCACAGGTGGACAGTAATCTCTCCTTTGATAATCACATCACCACAGTAGTTAGGAAATCCTTCTACGTGACACACCTCATCACAAAAGGTTTCTCATCCAGAAAAAAAGAGGTAATTGTTCCCCTCTACTCATCACTCATTAGACCCATTATAGAGTACAACGCCCCTTTTGGCATGTACCTCACAAGACATCTACAACTGGAAAGGCTGCAGGAATACCTCACAAAGAGGATTACCGGCCTCAAACAGATGCCCTATGCAGACCGTCTCAAAAAACTCCAGCTTTACTCTGTCGCATATCGCCTACTCAGAGGTGATCTAACATACAAAGTTATGTCAAACCCAGAGCTGTTGGACATGCTCCACTTAAAGAAATCCCAATCCCCCTGAGTTACACACTCTAGGGACCTAAACCTTGTCATCACAATAAACAGAACATGCTGGAGGGATAGATTCCTCTCTCAGATACTTCCCATACTCTGGAATGAACTACCTATCTATATCAAACAAAGCTCCTCATTAGCACTCTTCAAGAAAAATCTTGATGATTGGATGGGAAATAGGAAATTCACCCGAGGGATCACCTCTGTGGCTCTGATTGACAGTGGCACAGGAAAATTATTTTCTTGGGTGGCAAAAGCCAGGGTACCTTTTTGGCTGGGCTTTTATAGGCCCCAGGGCTGATAGCCTAGTACCTACCTATGAACCTATGAACCTATTCCCCTCTACCTTTATCATGCTTGATATATATATATATATATATATATATATATATATATATATATATATATATATATATATATATATATATATATATATATATATATATATATATATATATATATGGATCTACTTTAGAATTTCAGCTGCTCACAAGATCGACAGCTATTTCAACGAGACCACAAGAACAACAACTTATTTAAATGAAACTACAGTTGAACGACACCTCAGAACAATGAAAATCTGACACGTAATACACATGCAATATTAGCCACTGATTTGAATAAATATGTATATGTTGCAAAGTAAACTATACCCTTATGTACCAACTATAGGGATTTACGTGTCAACATGACTTGAAACTTGTATAGCAACATTCTCTACGTTACACTTTTAGTAGTTTAGCAACGGCTTTCACAAATTCAACCACCGTATACTTGCCCTTGTTTGAAATAACAGTCTGAAACTTATTGTGCCTCTCTATAAGCTTCCTCTTTTTCGAGAAGGCACATAACCCGTAGAAAACCTAACCCATAGCTCATCCACCCTGTTTTGTTTGCCAACAAGAAAGGAAAGGATTAAATACAAGTTTGTACCTCTGTCCCCGATGAGACACTTTAGTCTCCTATGCCAAGCTTCAACTGTATTCTGTGTGCGTGGTAAACACAGGTCGTTGAGCTCACTGACATTCCAAAATGGTATTGGAAATAATGGGGGAATCGATGTTTGCAGGTACTCCTTGTATGAAAAGTCTGTGCTCTACCATGAATGTACCAGTCAGAAAAGTACTTTATTACTTCCTGACCCTGCTGTGGAAAGCCCTCTTTTAGTGAATCAAATGTCGACTCCACCTCATTTTCATTTAAAAATGACAGAGCTACTAGGCTCTTTATTGCAAGTTGAAATGTCTGTGATGTGTTGTAGTGCTGAGTTAAACCCGACCCTTGAACCTTTCGCCAGACTTTCTGAGAGAAATGCAAGAAGCAGCCCTTAGAATTGGCATTAGGAACATTTAATCTAATGCTTTTAAGGGCTGCAACTTCAAAGTCACACAACACGAATCTCACACTTACATCGAGGTTATGGTCTGACAATAGATTAAACACACAATGCCACAAATTGTAACATTTTAAGGACTTCTTAGATAAAAAAGCATACAGTAAAGGAATAGCCTGACTATGGCTCCCATACTTAACAAATCCGTGAATAGAGTACAGCTGCCGTATATGTACACCCTTACCAAAGAACGTGTCGTCCATCATTCAGATAGTGGCACAGCTCAAATCTTGTAAATTATTTACTGTACTGAATGCTATTACTTTCATGTCAGAGCTATTATCAAACATTGTCCTACTGACAAAAGCACCATCTTTTAGTGGGAACTTTGAGAGGTCAATATTGTTTAGAGTCAGTTCCTCACCTCCATGATAGGGAATTTGCTTACGGCGAGCATGCCCAACTTGTTGTAATAAAGCTTTCCTACAAGGTATATGACAGATCGACTCTAGAGACGTGGAGGCCACAGCATCTGCAAGAATTAAACACAGAGTATCACGGCTATACATTGCTTGTGTTTTAAGCTCATAACACACTTTATATCGGTCTACTTCACCTGGCTCAGCTGTGTAATTGTGAGGTACAGACTTCTTTAAAATATCACCAGTAAACATTAATACTGTTGTAGCCCTACCTCTGCAACTTTCTGTTATTTTATACCTACACCCCTAGTATCATCTGTCTTGCCAATGCCTTTCAAGGTAGTACATGTAATTATCTACAACAAGTAACTCTTTCCCTTTCTGGGAAGTGACAGTTTTGTATGAACTACATACAACTCCTGAGGCTTCCATGTTTACTAGTCTAACAGCAATGTGGTGCATAGGACAGCGTTGCCATGATTAGCTGACTAATTTATAGTTCATAGCAGGTTGTACCGATTGTGCTCCTCTATGTTTTACTGTGTTGATTTTTATTTGTCATTGTTCTGAGGTGTCGTTCAACTGTAGTTTCGTTTAAATAAGTTGTCGTTCTTGTGGTCTCATTGAAATAGCTGTTGATCTTGTAAGCTGTTGAAATTCTAAAGTAGATCCATATATATATATATATATATATATATATATATATATGTATATATATATATATATATATATATATATATATATATATATATATATATATATATATATAACATCTGTTAACCAGGAAAGTCCGACTTGCAACAAAGTCAATTTTCAGTGGAGGCCCAGATGCTTGTCTTTGTAACATGGGAGGAAACTGGAGCACCCACACGAATGCAGTGAGGACATGCAGACTCTGCACAGAAGGCACCCCAGCCGAGAATCGAACCAGAGAACCTCTTGCTGTGAGGCGACAATGCTACCGCTGCACCACTGCGCCGTCCAATATCCAATAAAAAATAAATAAAAATAAAAATAAAATAAAATTTATTTTATTTATTTATTTATTTTTATTTTACATTTGTTGACCTGGATAGTCCGACTGGATACATGTCCATTTTCAGTGGAGGCCCGGGGAGAAAAGCTTTGAAGGAAGCTACGCAAGCATCTTAACAAAGCACACGTTTGTCACAAGTTACAAAGTCAGTTGATGAGTATCAGTTATACATGGACTCAAACATATTATATAGCTTAATAAACATAGCACAAGACATTTCAGTTACAAAAATAGTATTGGTATACAAGAGAAGCTAAACATTTAGTCAGGCTTGGAGCATGGACATAACCACTGAGACATGAAATACTGCTTGAGACATTTCTTGAATCGAGATAAAGATGTTTCTACGGTAAGGTCAGCAGGTAGAGAGTTCCAAATTTTGCCAACATTATTGGCGAAGAGGGTGTCCCCGGCTGAGTTGTTGGATTTGATAGTTTGTACTACCGATGAGCGTAGTGGTCTGAGGTTAAGGTGGGGATAGATAATGTCTTTTAGTGCCGGAGTATTATCAGGTTGTTTGAGTAGTTTATGAGCCAATATAAGTTGGTTATACTGAAACAGTCTGGGTAGCTTTAGCCATCCAAGATTACTTAGGTTTATACAGTGATGTGTTCTATAGGGCAGGCCATTGGCAAATCTAGCTATGTGATTGTAGCAGCTAGAGAGTTTGTTAAGTTCGGTTTTATTTAAGTTAGTAAGTACAGGGGAGGCATAGCATAGAGTAGAGAGTAGATTGGAGCGGGCAATGGCAGTTCTGGTAGATAGGGTTAGAAATGGCTTTATCCTATATAGTGACCCATGTTTTTTGTTAACAGTTTTGACAGTTTTGTTGATGTACACATCAAATTTAAGATTTTTGTCAACAATAACTCCTAATAGCTTTGTGTGGAGATCTGGGGTGATTATGGTACCATTATTGGACATAATGGTAAAGGATAACAGTGGGGACCTTTGATTGGGGGGTAAAAAGTAGGAATTTTGTTTTGCTGGAATTCAAACTCAGACAGTGGTCAGCAATCCAGTTTTCAACTCGGTTAAAAGAACTCTGGGTTATTGACTGCAGCTCTAGTTGGGAGGTGGCAGTGCAGATCAATGTGGGGTCATCTGCGTATTGAATGCGATTAACCTTTGGTATGACAGTATGAAGGTTATTGATAAATATGGAAACTGAAGGGGTCCCAGAATAAATCCCTGGGGGACACCTAGGATGTTAGGTAGGAGGTTAGATAGTTTGTTATGCCATTGGATGGCTTGTTGCCTATTATCCAGATACAATTGAAACCATTGGAGTCAGTGACTGCCCAGAGATATTGTTTTCAGGGTGTTGATAAATAGATGGTGGTTCAGCATATCAAAAGCCTTTGATAGATCCAAGAAGAGGGCAGAGGATAATTTGCTATTGTTCCTGTTATGGTGTATAGTACTGGAGAAGGAGAGTAGGGCAGTGGTGGTACTATGATGTGGCCTGAAGCCATGCTGAGATTTGGCCAGTAGATTGTTCTGAATTAGATAGTACAGAAGTTGTTTTTGGATGCATTTTCCATAATTTTAGCAAGTGGTGACAAGATAGCTATGGGCCTAAAATTGGACAACTCAGTAGAGCTACCACCTTTATGGAGGGGTATGACATGAGATATTTTCCAGATAGAGGGGACTTTTGCTTCAGTTATGGAGCAATTTATTAGAATGGAGATAGGGTACGCTATGGAATCTGCAGTTTTTTGCAAGTATTCAGGAGGAAGTAGATCAGCAGCTAAGATAGTGGGTTTTAATTTTTTTATTAGGGAACAAATGAAGAATGTAGGGACTGGATGGAAGCTAAAGGTGGATTGGAAGTTGGGAATGGTTACCTGTGTGTTAGAGGAGTTAAGGGGTAATTGGCTAGCTAGGGCTTGGATAGTCTTGGTAAAGAAACTATTGAAGGTGTTAGTGGCATCCTCTGGTGATTTATCAGTAGAGGCTGAAGGAGGTGAGGTAGTGGTTTGACCTGGGCACAGTAGTTTATTTAATCCTGTCCAGAACTTTTGTGGATTATTTTGGTTTCTCTGCTGGAGTTGGAAGTAGTAGTTTTTTTTGTCCAGTAAAGTGGATTGTTTTGTCTCACTCCTTAATTGCCTAAATTTAATTTGGTCTGGAGGTCCATGTGTAGCACACCATGTATCCCATGCCTTATTTCTGAGTTTAATTTTAGATCTGGTCTCTTTAGACAGCCACGGTGCGATTTTTGTTTTGGTTCTAGTAGAGCAGGCAGGAGCATGAGAATTGAAGATGGTGAGGAATTTATTGTTAAAGTAGGCAACAGCCTCTTCAGGGGGCAAATTTTTTAGGACCGACCATTTACATGATTTGAGTTCCTCTTGAAACTTGATAGGACTAACGTTCTTATAATTTCTTACTGTTCTATATGAGGGCTGGTGCTGGTTATTGGTTTTATGTTTGCAAATAAAGGTGAGAAAGTGATCACTGAGGTCATCAGGGATGGTTCCTGAAGTATACATTTGGGGATGGCTATTGATTAGTATCCAGTCTAGTATACTCTTTGTGATTAAGTTTTCCTATCCTGGTGGGGGTGGATATGACCTGTGAAAACCCATATAGGTTTACATGTGTGGTAGGAAATTGTGAGGAGCAGGTGTTCCAGTCAATATTAAAATCTCCAAGTACTATGGTTTCTTGTGGATAGTTATTTGCTAACAAGTAGAGGATATCTTCCAAGGTGTTTATTCCCTGAGGGTATATATATGCAGACGATATTTATACATTTATTTTTATTAATCTAGAGTTTAATAAAAAGTAGTTCTGCTTTGTTGACCTGGGGTTGTTGTATGGGATCGATTTTAACATTTAGTGTAGATTTAAAGAGTACAGCTATCCCACCTCCCTTCCTATTGGTCCTGTCATGTCTGAGTGTATTATAACCAGGTGCCAGAATTTCATTATCTAAGGTTCCTGGCTTTAGCCAGGTTTCAATTAGACACAGTATTTCAGGGGAATGGATTTCTAGGAGGGTATGTAAGTTATGGACTTTGTTATTTATGCTTCTGATATTTAGTTGGCGGATCAGAATGGAGTTGGGGGAATCTGTTGATAGATAGCATTTTGATGGGGTTATCAGCATCTGAGGTAGAGCTATCTGGAGTGATAGGGCCAAGGTTTGGGTGGATATCTCCATCCTTTGTGAGGTTGTAGTGTAAGTTCATGGTACGCTTCAGAAATTTGTTTATACGTTTTGATACTGTTTGGATTTTGAGCTGATGTATCTAGGTTTAATAGGCTGATGGTAAATAGAGTTTAAGGAGTTGGGTATAGGATAAATTAGTGGTGTCCTGTCATATTTGACACAGTCGGGTGGTTTGACCTTTTGGATAGTGAAATCCTAAGTAGTATTGATTTTCATAAGTGGAGATGAGATATTGAATTAATAAAAAGCATAGTAGGGAGAGTAGTGACAGTATTTTAAGTGGTGGCATGGTTGGAGGCAGAGATAGAGTATTCATTCTAGAGTCACCTGGGTTCTGCAGATGGATGGTAAATGCTAGGGGTGTGAGGGCTGGGCTAAGAAGTGGAGTACAAAGCTGTTTGGTTCAGGTAGGAGGTGAGGTGTAAAATGCTGATTGGTTCAGGAAAGAGGGGTGTGGTTTAGGGGGCATAAATTTGGCACTAGTGGGGGCGGGTGGAAATTGGGGGCAGGGAGGGGTGTGGAGTGAGCCTGAGCGCAGTGAGAGTGAGTATAGCAGGGATAAACCAGATACAAGGATCTTAGAGCGTGCATTTATCAGTAAGTATGCTAGGATTTTTAGTCAGGGTTTAAGTAGGCTTTTTAGTTTAATTTTTACTGCCTAAAGTGTACTTTTGTTCAGTGTAGTAGCACTTTTCCTATTTTCTTTCCATTTAGTGCAAAATATAAAGGAAATGCTTATTGAGGCATTCAGTATACCTTTTAGGGATAAATGGTTTGATATTTCCCACCAGGAAACATCTCCTTCAATTTCTGGCTCACCATCCATCACCATTTCTTTAAGTAAATAATTCCATGCCTCTCCTGGCTTGACGGATGCAATTATACATCCATCATTGTTTGACTCATCTCCATCAAACATATTTCTTTGAAACATCTCCTCAGAATCCTGCATACATTCTCTGGTCTTGATATTTGCTTTCTCCTCCATTTCTCTCACCTCACCATCATCTTTCTTTCTCCATCGCCTCCCTGTTTTTCCGTCCGACCTCTGCACCTGGAACAGAAACAGGAAGTGCCCCTGCAAAATAGGTCCCACTCACAACAGTAATGAGTAGGGGATGTTCCCTAATGCCTGGCCAAATTTCCCCTAGTAGTAATAGTAGTAGTAGTAGTATAAATACCATCTCGGGTCTCCCCTGAAAAGAGGCTACTAACCTAGTTGAACTAACCTGGTCAACAAAGGAAAAAAAACTACCTAGTGTTGCAATACTTCTAGTGATGACGAAAACCTAAATGATGATCTCAAAAAAGGCATAATATACATGCACAACTTTGAGCTTGCATTATCTGGTTTAGTTTGAAAAAGAAAACTGATTTGCATGCAGCAATGAAATAAACTTCACATTGGACATAGTGGCAACTACCTATTCATGAGCTTATAAAAGTTATTGTTCTCTCTTGATGATCCATTAGTTACTTTTAATTGTAGAGAGTACAGCTAGGACATGTTCCCCTGTGACTGTAGGTGGTGAGTTAGACTTGGGTATTTTCAGAATTTGAATGGCTGTGTAAAGGTAGAATTAAATCAGCAAATTTGTTAGCAAATATGTTAGCTAAATTTTTAGGGCCAGAGTAGATAATGCCATTTTAGATTAGTCCTGATTAGTTCTATGCATTGCAATGTTTTAGTTTTCAATTTCCTAGTGATCTTTGGCTTCTGAGACCAATTTCAGTTCATATTTAGGTTTGATCTTTCTGATGATCATTTTTATTTCCTCACTGATCTTTTTGATTAAATGTAATGTTAGTGGATTTTTTATGGGATATTACATTTTTTTATTTTGTTATAGAGCTTATTTACAATGGTAGACCACCAAGGTGGTTTATTAAATTCTCCATTATACTCATTTCTTTTGGGACTGTTAGATATATTACACTTGTAATGGAGAGGTTGAGTTAAGATGAAAAAAGTAGCAGGAGAAATTTCATAGAGAGTGTGACAATGTCAAAAGTAAACATAAGATAGTTGATCCAGGCATTTAAACAAGATTATACATTCAAAGCCCTTGAATTCAGAATTGTTTACTGTTGTGGGGTTAAAGGCTTTAAAGAAGAAGGTTACTAATTTGTTGTCTGGATTAACCAGGGGTGGAAATAATAAAGGTCTAGTACACTTTGGGGCTACTGTCGGTGATAACCAGGTCCAGAACGTTCTGGCCGATACCAGGTTGGTTAACTATCTGTTCCAAGGAATTATCCTTTACTGGGTCTAGGAATCTTTTGGCATACCTAACTTTAGAAGTGTAGGCACACCAAATAATTGAAAGATAATTGAAATTACCCAATATTAGGATGTTTTTGATAACAATAGTTCACTAAGTACAATTAAGAATGCCTTTTGGGGATGTGGGCACTGTTCTCTGCAGGTTATAAATTGATAGTAATTTTTAATAAGGGTAAGTTGTTCACTATTAGGGTCATGGTGGGTTTTACTAGAAGTAATATTAACTCTGACAGACATGGAGATGCCTGTACTGTATCCCTCAGGTCTGATGGTGTGGTAAGTACTGAATCCAGAGAAGGAGGGAGTGCTATCCTGACATTTAAACACAGTCTCATTTACAGCACAGACATGGTTGTGTTCTAGATGCAGTAGATCATTAAGATAAGAATTTTTGTTGTTAAAACTTCTGGCACTTAGAACAGTAACACTGATGTAGTCAGAATTAGGATTTGCAGCGTCATTTACTATATTGTAATGTAGTTAAAGTTATCCTAAATTGGCCCAATGGGGATAGCAAGGGTTTTGGCCAGTAAGTAAGAGCCATGGAGCAAGAAGTGCAAGTGATCTCCAGTGAAGCAGGGTGGATTATCTTCCATCTCCTTCCAGGCTGACACATATGGGACCCTCGCAAAATAACACTAACTACATAGCCCATTGTTGGAGTCAAAAATCTTGTTGTTATTTAGGCACATTCTGGGTGAAGGGAGAATCCCACTCATACAAGAGTCTTCCCTGCATCCAATGTATGCATAGTAAGATCTAATATGTCTCTCTGTGTATTTTTCGTGTCTATATTACATAATCAAACTTTTAAAAGTTCGAACGTCATATGGTTGACATCATATGATTGAACTATTAAAAGTTTGAAAATGTAATAAAAAAAATAAACCACAGAAAAAAATTATCTGAACAGTTTAAGCAGGGGGGCAAGCCCCCCTGCACCCCCCCACACCCTGCTCTTTAATTATACCAACTCCAACTACAGTGCAGAAAAGGGAAATCTTCCCATTCTGCACTGTAGGTAGATCTCCATTGAAATGTTCGAAGTTTTAAAAGTTCGATCATGTGGTGTCGACAATGAGATATAGACCCTATTTTTCAGGTTTGGACACCACAAATCATTCACTCCTGCATAGACAGTCACTAAGTCATATTAATTTTTGCCTGATGTAAAGGACTAAAGAGCCTGCATGTTATCACAAATTCTGGCACCTGAGAGAAAAGTAACTGTTACACTGTTCTTCTGCAAACCTGTTAGTATGGTACCCATGTATCTGACAGTGGAATCACCAATTATTAGAAGATTTCTACTTGTATTCTGACCCACAGGCTGGTGAATAATTTATGTGTAATGTTGTTGTAGTACATACATGCTGAGACTTGATCTTTCTAGATTTAGTAAATTTTGGAAGTGCTTTTGGCAATCTCAGCATACGTTGGTTTGGTGGGTACATGCATATGTGTGGTGTTGTTGCTCTGTGGTAAAAGAGAAAAGCCCTGCAAGTAGGATCCAAGTACAAGGCAAAACAAACTATCAGTAACTGAAAAAATGCCAGCACAAAACTCAGTATATATCAGCAACAAAACTACAGCAACACTAAGGTAAAACTTAAGTGTTTTAATACATATTGAACAATTCAATAATCCAGACTGGTTTCAGCCTAACATGGCTTTCCTCAGTGGAACAAGAAAAGTACAAACAGGAAATGATGCACAAATGCAGGTTTAAATAAGGTCCATAGACCAATGAGGTGCTTCCAAAGGATTTTAGGCATGCCCATAATACTGCCTGAAAGAAAAACTGGAAGGAAAAATACAAACTAGAAAATAAAAAATAACAAGTAAAAAATAGATGATCCAAATAGCAAATATGGTAATAAAACATAAGTATAATAATACATTCAATATTGGATATATTAATTGGTTATAAATGATCATTTAAACCAGGAGAAAATAGTGCCCCTAGCTTGATAATCCAGTATTTCTCTTTTTGGTTGAGAATGGAATGCCATCCCTGTTTGTTGGATCTGTCACCCAAAATTCTATCTACAATACAAAATTGAAATCTAACAGTATGATGTTGTGTGTAGTGCCTGAACAGAGCGTTGGTTTCTCTTTTGGTTCGAATGTCACTACGATGTTCCAACATGTGTAATCTCAACACCCATGATGTCTGACCCACATAAAATGAACCACATGTGCAAGCCGCAAGATATACCACCCAATCACTATTACAGTTGCCAAAAAATTTCATGTTAAAAATCCTGTCAGTGTTTTTACTGGAAAATTGTTTCGATGTGAATATAAATGGACATGATGAACAATGTGGCATTGATAAGTGCCCCACAGTTTGTCACCAGTCATCGTAAGTTGTTGATGTATAATGCCACCTGAACCCATTCTCTTATAATGTGAAAAAAATGAACTTAGTGTTCTCCCTCTACGGTAACCATATTGACAAGTGTTACCAACTAAGGAGGCAATATCCTCATTGGCAGTGAGGATGTTCCAATGTTTCATCATGGTATTTCTAATCAAATTGATGTTACACCCATAGGTAGTAATAAACAGTAATCCTCCATCCTGTGCATCCCTATTTCTGTCACAATATTTGAGAAGGGAAGTTCTGGTGGAATTGGTTGCAAAGTGACGTGCCAGCTGAATGTCAGGCTCCTTGTATCCCCTGGTTCTAAATCTGTTGGTTAGATCTTCTTGTGATTCTTCAAAGTCATTTTCTGCAGAACAAATCCTGCGTATCCTGAGGAACTGGGATTTGGGTATATTCTGGATGATGTGGCTAGGGTGCATACTAGTTGCATGTAATAAAGTATTGTATTATGGTATTTATGAAATGTTTTGCTTCGTAAAGTACCATCTGGGTTCCTGATGACTGTTACATCCAAAAAGTTGATTTGATTTTGGTGATAAGTTGAAGTAAATTCAATAACCCATTTATTATGGTTGAGGTATGACACAAATTCAGCCAAATATTCTTCATCGGAACGCCAAACTAACCAACAATCATTAAGATAACGTCGCCAAAACTCCAGCTCCTCAAGATAGATTTTATGTGTTTGATCATAAATGAGTTGCTCCTCAATGTAGCCCATGAATAAGTCCGCATATATAGGAGTAAAAGAGACTCCCATAGCGGTACCCTTCAACTGCCAATAGCATTCGCCTTGAAAATAGAAAACATTTTTATTCAAAACATGTTCCGCCATACAAATCAAAAGCGTATTGGAACCAACTGGATATAATCTGGCTCTATCTAACCAAAACTTGAGGGCCTCAAGTCCAGCCCAATGTGGTATATTGGTGTATAAAGCCTTGACATCTAATGTACAAAGTAACCACTCAGGTTCTAATTGGTTATCATCTATAATAGATATGAATTGGGTGGTGTCTTGTATCCTTGCTCGAATCAAATTTAGTAGTGGTTTCAAGTGTGAAGTCAAAAACTCAGACAGTGGTTCTGTCAATGACCCCATACCAGACACAATGGGTCTACCAGGTGGTTTGTTCAGGCACTTGTGTATCTTAGGTAGTAAATAAAGAATCTGTTGTTGTGGGTCCCATACCATTAATTGTGATTTAACTGTGTCTGATATAATGCCCTCTGAAACTGCTAACTCAAGAAAATTGTCAATTTCTCTTTTAAAGTTCGGGGTGGGGTCAATAGGCATTTTCATGTAGTGGGATGGGTTGGCTAATTGTCCATTTCCCTCCCCCAGATAATAATCTGTATCCATGATTACTATTGCCCCATCCTTGTCAGCCTGAATAATAACAATATTTTTGTTGTCCCTGAACTGTTGTAAAGCCTGTAGTTCAGGGGTAGAGAGATTATGTTTCAGAGGTGAAAAGTGATCTAGTTTAAAATGTATGTCCTTGAGTACAGCTTGCTGAAAGATAGTCACATTCCGATTCATAGGTGGAACAAAATTGGATTTTTGGAATTTGAATTCTGTGGATCTTTGAGAATCAGACCTGGGTCCAAAAAACAATTTGAGGTTGATTCTGCGGCAAAAATCGTTAACATCTTGATAAAAAAAATTATTATTGGAAATTCCAACATACCCAACGCCAAAACCCTCACAAAGTCTGGACAAGTATCAATAAACTACTACATCCAGGTAACTCTAAAACACCCACTCCTTCTAACCTCACTCAGAGCACACCTAACCAAATTGTTTTTCTTGGACACTGTCACCTCTCTTGCTTCAACTTTATCTCCACAGTCCACGCCAACACCTTATTGCCTCAACAAAAATCCCCCCTCTTTCAAACTGCAACCAGTTTCAACTGATCTTATCTTTACTCTTCTTACAAAACTCAAACCTTGTACCCCCTCAGCTGACCTCCTCCCAGCTGAATACCTACAAATTGCCGCCAAAGTAATTGCCCTTCCTGTCTCCATCTTAGTTAATCGAACCATAACTGAAGGCTTTATTCCAACCCTCTGGAAAGTCTCTCATATCATTCCTCTTCACAAGGGCGGTAACTCTTTTGAGCTCCCTAACTTTCTTCCCATAGCCTTACTTTCTCCTTTAGCTAAAATCTTGGAAAGATGTATACATCGTCAACTACTTGACCATCTTCTCAAAAACAACCTACTAGCAGACTGCCAACATGGTTTTAGACCCTATCACAGCACTATTACAGCACTCTTGTCATTCACAGACCATATTAATAAAAATCAGAACAACAACCTGCTGTCCTCAGCACTATTCTTAGACCTCTCTAAGGCCTTTGATATGGTCAACCATTCCCTCTTACTAAACATCCTCAAATCATTTGCCTTGGACAGTCAAGCTATCCAGTGGTTTAAATCCTACTTAGAAAATAGACAACAAGCAGTTCTTTGGGATAATCAAATATCATCTCTTCTTCCCATCACAATTGAGTGCCACAAGGCTCAATACTGGGACCTCTCCTCTTTTCTATTTTTATTAACAAACTAAATATGTCCCTTCCTCAATCCATATGTATACAATATGCCGATGACTCAACTCTGATATGTTCAGCATCCTCCCCAATTACACTCCAGACCACCACTCAACAAGTCTTCACAGCAGCTGAAAACTGGTTCTATCAGCATGGCCTCTTACTAAATCCCAAAAAGACTGAATTATTACTTTTTACACCATCACAGAAATCTTTGACCTTTACCTTCGATATAATGTCAAACAATGGCACAATAATATCCCCTGACTCAACTACCAAACTTTTAGGTGTTACAATAGACCATAATCTCAACTTCGATGCCCATATTAACTTAACCATCAAGTCAGTCAATAGAAAACTTTGATCTCTCTACAGACTCAAACCCTTCCTAGCTACCTCAGCCAGAAGTACTTTAGCTCAAACACACCTGCTCTCTACCCTTCTTTATGCCTCACCTATTTTTACAAACTTATCAAAATCTAATTTCAATAAACTAGCAGTATCTTATAATAATATTACAAGATTTGCCACAGGAGCCCCTTTTAGAACCCATCATTGCTCTAATCTTAAACAACTAGGCTGGCTGGAACTACAAAATCAAATACGACTACAGCAAATTACCATCACCCACAAAATCTTCTATCAACCTTCTAATACCACAATACTTAGTACCCTTATTACTCTTTATAAAAATCTATCGTCCCTGCGCTCCGCTACAAAGCTACTAGCAGCACCCTATAAATCCAGCAACAAAGCTGGAGACTGTTTGTTCGCCAACTGTATCGGACCTATCTGGAACAAACTTCCAAGTGAACTCACCACTATTACTTCTCTACTCACTTTCAAGAAGCAGCTAAAAACTCAGCTTAAGTCTCAATGGCTCTGTCCTTGTACAAACCCTGACTAAACTATTATTCCCTCTACCCTTTTTCACCCCCTCAAACCTTTTTCTAAGTTAGTATAGTATTTGTGTTTGAACTTTCAAGAAGCAGCTAAAACCTGTGCATAATTCTCATTAGCTCTGTCCTTCACAAACCCTGACTAAAACTTTCTGTTTTCTCAACCTTTATATTCACCCTTAAATAAAAAAAAAAAAATATATATATATATATATATATATATATATATATATATATATATATATTCTTGCTTGCTTATTTTCAGTATTGTAAAGTATTTTTGCTAGTAATACTTATGAACCAGTTTTTTTCTCTGTAACACCTATTTTTGTATAATATTTCTTATTTGAATGTATAACAACACTTGATTTTACTAACCCATTTTTATTGTGGAGCTTTTCTCCCCGGGCCTCTACTGAAAATGGACATATATCCAGCTAGACTAGCCCAGTCAACAAATGTAAAATAAAATAAAATAAATAAAATCTTTGACAATATGAAATTCATCCACAAAAAACCCTGGAACAAAGTTTAAACCTTTATTTAATACTTTCTTTTGATCTTCTGTCAAGACAAATTTGGAAATATTCAAAATATTGTCATCTATCATGTCATGAATGTTTGGATAAGTGCTTCGATTGTATCTATCTTGGTGTTTCCTATGCTTTCTCCCACCCCTCCTCCTAGTGAGTTTAAAGAATGTGTTTGGCTTTTAGTCTTTTTGGGAGTCGGAGACTCACCAGTACAAATACCCTCTGTATCAGTTGTCAAAGAATCATCTCCTGAGGTGCTACTATATGTGTGAGACCCCTTGAGTATGGATCTAGGTCTTTTTTTGGGGTTGGTATATCTACCAGACCTCTGGCCAGTTTCCATGAACCTAACATTTTTGGTGACCTCAAAGGGTCGGCCCCTCTGATAGTCAGTAATATCTCTGTTGAATTTTTTAATCTTTTTTTCTTTAGTCTGTTTTTCAAACAAAAGCAATTCCTTTGACAGTTTATTAAGGCATATAGAAAATTGTGGGTGACCATCATATGTTTTAGCTTGTCCACATAGATTACCAACTTCTTTAATATTAATTTCAATAGTCCGTTCATAATACAAACTTAAAATCTGAACTGAATCTGAATCCAGTAAAAACACTGACAGGATTTTTAACATGAAATTTTTTGGCAACTGTAACAGTGATTGGGTGGTATATCTTGCGACTTGCACATGTGGTTCATTTTATGTGGGTCAGACATCACAGGCATTGAGATTACGCATGCCGGAACATCGTAGTGACATTCGAACCAAAAGAGAAACCAATGCTCTGTTCAGGCACTACACACAACATCATACTGCTAGATTTCAATTTTGTATTGTAGATAGAATTTTGGGTGACAGATCCAACAAACAGGGATGGCATTCCATTCTCAACCAAAAAGAGAAATACTGGATTATCAAGCTAGGGGCACTATTTTCTCCAGGTTTAAATGATCATTTATAACCAATTAATATATCCAATATTGAATGTATTATCATACTTATGTTTTATTACCATATTTGCTATTTGGATCATCTATTTTTTACTTGTTATTTTTTATTTTCTAGTTTGTATTTTTCCTTCCAGTTTTTCTTTCAGGCAGTATTATGGGCATGCCTAAAATCCTTTGGAAGCACCTCATTGGTCTATGGACCTTATTTAAACCTGCATTTGTGCATCATTTCCTGTTTGTACTTTTCTTGTTCCACTGAGGAAAGCCATGTTAGGCTGAAACCAGTCTGGATTATTGAATTGTTCGATATGTATTAAAACACTTAAGTTTTACCATAGTGTTGCTGTAGTTTTGTTGCTGATATATATTGAGTTTTGTGCTGGCATTTTTTCAGTTACTGATAGTTTGTTTTGCCTTGCACTTGGATCCTACTTGCAGGGCTTTTCTCTTTTACCACAGAGCAACAACACCACACATATGCATGTACCCACCAAACCAACGTATGCTGAGATTGCCAAAAGCACTTCCAAAATTTACTAAATCTAGAAAGATCAAGTCTCAGCATGTATGTACTACAACAACATTACACATAAATTATTCACCAGCCTGTGGGTCAGAATACAAGTAGAAATCTTCTAATAATTGGTGATTTCACTGTCAGATACATGGGTACCATACTAACAGGTTTGCACAAGAACAGTGTAACAGTTACTTTTCTCTCAGGTGCCAGGATTTGTGATGACATGCAGGCTCTTTAGTCCTTTACATCAGGCAAAAATTAATATGACTTAGTGACTGTCTATGCAGGAGTGAATGATTTGTGGTGTCCAAACCTGAAAAATAGGGTCTATATCTCGTTGTCGACACCACATTTTTTCAGTTACTGATGCTCTGTGGTAATCACAGACCTTTATTTTAAGTGAGATGTTTTCTTAATAAGATGGTCTCATCTTACTCTGTCATAGGGCACCCAGTCCTATGAGACTAACTATAGATGGGACAAAAATCTGATATGACATACACGTTGGAAAGGCAATTTTATTTTTTAAAAATGGTCAGTGACACAGGTGTTATCTAACAGTTATTCAGCTAATGCTTGGAGTTAGAAGAGAGAATATAAACAATAGCTGAAGGCAGTTACAATCAATACTATATGAAAGGTTACATTCAGAGACTTGATATTCTATCAGCCTAGGGTGTCCATAGCCTCTTTTCTGCAAAACGGCGAGAGACAGGTTTTAACAGCTTAGTGAAATAAAGCTAGGAGTTATAACAACAGTCACGAGTAAGTTTTATAATAATGGATAACTTGCAATTTGCTGTACACTGACATTCACAGCTCAACAGACAGCAGCAAGATTGAGAGGTGAGTGAGCAGATTGATAGCTGTTGTTGTTGTGTCTTTCAGCTTTTCCCGGTTACGGGTCGCCACAGTGGAACTCCGGTCTGCTAATGATTGGCAGTAGATTTTTACGTGCCGAGTTGCCAGCCCTGACGCACAACCTTCAACGAAGGCACACACATTCACGCATGTCTCCACACAGAAGACGCTTTAGCTGAGAATTGAACAGGACAACGTCTTACTGTGAGGCAACAACGCTACCGCAGCACCACCACTGTGACTAATTCTGGGAGGCTAATAACTGCTAACAGTGTTGGTTTCAGTGTCTTGCAGGTATGGATTACACTTTTCACTACCACTGAAAATGTGCAACTCAGAACTGCCCAGCAAAACAGAGCATAGGGCAAGCAAGGCTATGCTATTTAAACAGAAAGGCATAAGTTAAAAACAAGCAATCATTTTAAACTTTCTTCTCCCCTGGGTCAGCCAGTTAGCTAGAGCATGAGACAATTATGTCACAAAACTACAACACATAGTACTTCTAATGAATTTGCAAGCATTTTTTACTCTGGGTGTACTCTTCGTATCACAGTGTTAAAATTTTGCTTTTGCAGCTTTTAACATTTTCATCAGGTTCTAGTGAAATGATTGCTACCGCTACACATTTTACATATCTGATTATCAGCTTTGCATCATGCTTAGTCATTGACTATAGCTGCACCATTTCAGCTGGATGCAGATGTTCTTCATTCCACATTGCTGCAGTCCTAACTATTGGGTAGTCCGCTGTCCAGTCGGCCCGAATACCAAAGTATAAGGCTGACGTCGGTCAGGGCGCATTAGACTGACGTCAGTACGTCAGGGTACTAATGCGCATGACCGACGTCATATCCTCAGTCTTTTTTGCCGCATGGTCCGATGCAGAAGCAATTTTGCGAGAGCAGGTTGGCGTTCTGAAAGTTTCTGAAGTCAGAGTTTCAGACCGAATCAAAGTTGGCTAAGTACCCCGTTGGGGAATATTTTGGTTTTTTCTTGCCTCAGTATTTAACCGGATGTCAGAAAAGTGAATAACTGTATTTCTTGTGGGAAACAGATACCTCATAGGGATTACCATACTTTGTGTATACCTTGTTTAGGGCCTGAGCACGACGTTGTTGGATGCCGCTCTTGTGCTAGATTTAACAAACGCACTATTAAGAGAAGGTTAGACTGTGCCAGGTTAGTTTTTGGGAAGCGTTGTAATTATAAAATGCCGTCGGATGCTCCGACGCCCGCTTTGGCCAAAAAACGCAAGGACAAAGCAGCAAAGCCTAGAGTGGAAGAACCGACAGTCCCTGACGTCGATTCTTTAGAAGGCTCAGTGGAGCCGGAGGTTCTGCCAGGTGTTTCTTTGGAGTCTCAGGGAGAGACTTTACTGTTACAGGATGTATCCTCTCAGGAAGTAGGCCAGGCTGAGGGGGCTTCTCAGGTGGCTGTTCTTCCCTCTCTTCCTAAGGTGGTTAGAGCCTCCCTTCTGTTTCCAAGGCTTCTTTGAGAGGCAGGCCATGTTTAGCTTCAGTGGGGTTTCTCCTAGTGCTTCAGGGTCTTTGCCTAAGAAACATATGCTTAAAATGGCAGAGGATTTGATTACTATGATTAGAGGTTCTATGCCCCCTCCTGATAAGAGGCCTAGGGTGGAACCTGAGTTTGAGAGTTTTGAGCAATGTTCGGAGGCTTCTGAGTCTTGGGCTGAAGACTTGCAGGAGTATCCTCCTTATTCTGATTCGGATGTGGATGATTCTACTCCTTCAGCTTCTCCTCCTGAGGATTTTTCCTTTTCAGAGACTCTGCATTCCATGAGGGAGCATTTTAAATGGGAAGGTCAAGATTTCTCTGATTCCGGGAAGAGGCTTAGGGAATTCTTGTTTTACCCCAGCATAGGCCTTTAGCTATACCTCCTGTTCTGAATGTGGTGGAAGATGTTTTTGCAGAGGCTTCCTGAATCCTGATTCTTTGCCTCCTGCCCCAGTTAAACCGGATAGGTACTATAGGGTGCCTGAAGCTCATAAGTATCTTTTAAGAGTCCTAGGGCAGACCCGAAACTGTCTCTCAGGGGCCTAAAGGAGTGAAGGCCTCTGTTGTTAAAAATCCTGTTCCTCCTGATAAAGAGGCAAGGGCTTTGGATAGATGGGGAAAGAAAGTGTATACTTCTTCCACTTTAGCCATGAGGGCGTTGAATTGTCAGTTTCACATGTTAAAATATCAGAATTACCTCCTTTCACAATTGAAATCTAAGGTGGATGCTCTGGCAGAAGGAATTGAGTGTAAAGAGTTGCAGGATTTAGTTCATGTGTCTGAACAGGTAGGTAAACATTCCTTGCAGTGTGGTTTTGATGCTGTGCAGGCCTCCTCGAGGGTGGCTGCCACTGGTTCTGTTCTTCGTAGGCATGCCTGGTTGAGAGATCAGAATTTAGCTGAGCATGTTAAAACAAGGATTTTGGATGCTCCTTTGCAGTCTGATGTGTTGTTTGGTTCGCCTGTGGAAGCAGTTTTAAAGAAAATGGAGGACAAGGCTAAGTCTATGCAAACTGTTAAGGATTTTTGCAGGTGCAGCCTCCAAGTTTAGTAGAAATTGGCCTACTAAGGGATGGACTTATCCTGCTTATGATTCCCAGTCTAGGGGTAGGTCTAGACGTGGTAGGGGCAGAGCTCAAGGTTCTTTTAGGCCTAGGACAGGGAGTTCCCCTGCTCAGACTTCTGGTGAGGGCAGGGGTCAGTCCTTTCGTAAGCAGACCCAATGACCTGCCTTTTCAGCTGCCAGTACATTCTCGCCTGGCAGCACCTTTGGGAGGAAGGCTGTCTCTTTTCAAAGAAAATTGGGATTTAATTACCCAAGACAGATGGGTTCTGGATATCATTCACCACGGTTACAGGTTTTATTTCCATACCTTGCCTCCTTTCAAAGGCATGCCAGACATTCCTCCTCTACAAAGAAAAGAGGCTCACAAGCAAATATCTCTGTTGCTCCAAATAGGGGCCATTCAGCCAGTTCCTGTGCCAGAAAAGGCCTAGGATTTTATTCTCGCCTGTTCCTAGTACCGAAAAGGGGAACACGTGGAGACCAATTTTGGATTTATCTATCCTCAACACTTATCTGGACATTCCCAAGTTCAAAATGTTGACGTTACAACAGCTTTTACCTCTGCTGGGCAAAGATCACTGGATGGTAACTTTATATCTCAAGGAAGCTTACCTTCATGTGCCTATAAGACTAAGTTGCAGGAAGTATCTGCGTTTTCGAGCTGGAAATTCTCATTATCAGTTCTCTGCATTGCCCTTTGGCTTATCCACAGATCCCAGAGTATTCACAAAGGTTCTGGCTCCAGTGATAGCTTACTTCAGGCTAAAAGGAATTCAAATCTATCCTTACTTGGACGACTGCCTGATTCTAGCTCAAGAAAAGGAAGACCTTCTACAGCATTTGGATTATGTCATAGCAGTGCTAAGATGCCTAGTGTATTCTGTGAACGAAATAAAGTCCAGTCTAGTACCCTCTCAAGACATGTGCTTTCTGGGTGTGAGACTGAATACAGCAGCCCAGATGGCCTTTTAACCCCGGACAAACAAAAGAATCTTTCCAGTTACTTCCATCAACTATCTCTTCAGTCCGGGCTGACTGCAAGGACAGTCCTTCAAGCCTTAGGGTTCATGGCATCTTGTATTCTGGTGCTTCCCAATGCCAAACTGCATATGAGGAAGCTGCAATGGTATCTCAAAATGTATGGACACAGCACTGCCAGGATTTGGACACTGTCATTCAAATAATACCTTGCATTCAAAAGGAATTTTTGTGGTGGGCTCAGGAATGTCACCTAAACAAGGGACTCTCTGTGACCCGGCCAGAGGCGAGTCAGATTCTAACGACAGATGCCTCAGACATTGCTTGGGGAACTCATCTAAATGGAAAGTGGATACAAGACAAGTGGCCTGCCAGACTACAGCATCTACATATCAACATGAAAGAGATGTTAGCAGTCCAGTTTGCATTAATGGCTTTCAAGGAGTTACTTCTTCCAGGGCAGGTGTTGATTCTAACAGACAACACGACTGTCATGTGGTACATCAACAAACAAGGGGAACACATTCTTACCCATTGTGCAGGCAAGCAATGATTTTATGGGAGACTGCGCTCAGCTTGCAACTAACTCTTCAGGCAAGGTTTCTGCCGGGAGCACAGAACTCCTTAGCAGATGTGTTAAGCAGACAAATCATGGATCCCCACGAGTGGAAACTGGATCTTCATGTATTTCAAAATTGACAGTGTCATGGGGAACTCCAGACATAGATCTGTTCGCTTCTCCACTAAACCACCAGCTGCCAAAGTTTTGCACAAAGAGGTTTCATCACACAGCTTGGAAAGTGGATGCTCTTTCTTTCAGTTGGAAAAATCTTCATGTGTATGCTTTTCCACCTCTGCCTCTTCTCCCAAAGGTGCTTCTAAAGGTCAGACAAGACAAGCCAAGGATGATTTTAATAGCTCCAGATTGGCCTCGGCAGCACTGGTACCCATTACTGAGGAGTCTGGTAAGGAAGCCTCCATGGCCTTTACCCTTGATTCCACACCTGTTGTCTCAGAGGGACGGTCACCTGCTCAATGTCAAGCTTCACTCTCTTCATCTAACAGCCTGGCATATTCTGTTTTGAAAGACAGCAGGTCTCAACTTCCTCAACAAGTTTTAAATGTGATTATGGAAGCCAGAAGACCTAGTACAAGGAAAGTGTACGCGGAAAAATGGAAGAGATTTTTATTTTGGAGTGCAGCAAACAATTTGGAGATTTCTGAGCCTAATTTGAGTGTGGCTCTTCAATATCTTACTGAGTTATTGGACAAAGGTTTGTCTTTCTCTTCCATTAAGATTCATGCTGCAGCAATTTCAGCTCACTATGATTGTGACCCACCATTGTTTTCGCATCCTTTGTTCAAGCAATTTCTTAGAGGGCAAAGAATATAAGACCCCAATGAGCTCCTACTCCTGCTTGGGATCTCAATTTTGTGTTGGAGAAACTTACTCTACAACCTTTTGAGCCTCGGCTACTGCTGAATTGAAATACTTGTCATGGAAGACTGCTTTTGTTGGCCATTACTTCTGCAAGAAGGGTTTCTGAGTTGCAGGCCCTTATGGCGGTAGAGCCTTTTTGATTTTTCATAAGGATAGGGTATCTTTACGTACTAATCCTTCCTTTATGCCTAAGGTGGTTTCTAGTGTGGCTTTAAACCAAACTATTCATTTGCCTACTTTTTATGCAGATCCCCAAAATAAAGGGGAAAAGATTTTGCACACTTTAGATGTACACAGGCAATTGCGTTATTATTTGAGCAGGACTAAGGATTTTAGGCAGTCTCAGCAGTTGTTTGTTTCTTTTGCTTTGGGTTCAGAAGGGCAAGCCTGTGTCAAAACAAACTATTTCTAGGTGGATTGGAGTTTGCATTGCATTTTGTTATTCCCATCATGGCAAGGAGGTTCCAGCTGGGATTAGGCCTCATTCCACTAGGGCTACTGCCACTTCAACAGCATTTCTAAGGGGGGTGGCAACTAAGGATATTTTGGAGGCAGCTACTTGGAGTTCAGTGCATACTTTCTCTAAGCATTATCACCTTCCTCTCTACTCTAAGTCTAGGGCTGGTTTTGCCACAGCTATTTTGCAAGGCATGTTGTCAGTTCCTGCTTCCTTATGATTTGCCAGCCTCCCTTACCTCTGCTTTGGGATTCTACCCAATAGTTAGGACTGCAGCAATGTGGAATGAAGAACATAGTACAGTTTTGTACCTACCATAAATGTAGATGTTCGAGGATCCACATTGCTGCAGTCCAATTCCCTCCTCCTTCCCCTCTGTGTTTAGGGGTGGTTGTGTAGGTGAGGTTATATTCTGGTAATTTTGTATATTTTGTACATATTTTTGGTGTAGGTATGTTTGGAGTTTTTGGTTTTGGCCTTATCTTTTCAGGGTCTTCTGACATCTGGGGCAAGTGAGGATATGGCGTCGGTCATGCGCATTAGTACCCTGAGTACTGACGTCAGTCTAATGCGCCCTGACCGACGTCAGCCTTATACTTTGGTATTCGGGCCGACTGGACAGCGGACTACCCAATAGTTAGGACTGCAGCAATGTGGATCCTCGAACATCTACATTTATGGTAGGTACAAAACTGTACTTTTCCAACTACTTATGTGATAGTCAGCACCATCCTGGGTGCCATACTGTCATCTGAAATTTTCATTTAATTTTTATTAATTTTACACTTTCTAGGCTTTGGTTTCATTTTATTTGTCACACAGAGTTGAGTCTTGCATACTTTCACTGCCTCTGTTATAATTTCCAAATGCGCATTGACAACTCATTCACACAGCACACATCTATATTTTTTTCCAATGTTGTGAGATTCTATTAACAATCTGTTACTTATGTCATTATTTCTTATGTTACTAACTATTCTACCTGTAATTAAGGAATCACAAAGTTGCCCAAATTCACAGCCATGCACCCTGTGCCTTAATTTAATTATATATGCAGCAGTATTTTCTTGAGCCCACATCATTCCTTATGGAAATCATATGTCTCACATGAAGTAAATTATTATTTACTTCACAATGTGTTAGGAATTTATCTTTAAATAATACCAATGTGTCCTCTTCCTCTTCTTTTAAGGCAAATGCATTAATTACCTTAATGGCTTCCTCAGTTATGGTAAACACATCGGACATTGTCTGGCTTGTCCCTGAAGACACAGTAAGATATCATTCAAAATGATTAATCCAATAAATTCAGTTTCTTGACACATTTCCTTCAATTTGAGTGCTTTTCTAGGTTGAAGAGTCACCATATTGACCTAAAAAGTAAGAAACTTCACAGTAAATTGTTATAGTAAATGAAGCCAGCTCAGAAATGTGTGTTTTCAAGGAAAAGCAAGTAACAGATTTATTTCTGCAAATAAATTAAAAATAGAAGCAGTTTTCTTAGTTTAAATGAAAAAAAAACACTTTATAACAAGATCAGTACTGGTTTGACATCAAACTGCACTGATAACAATGGTAAACATAATAGCATAAAACATAATACTACTACTAGTGCATTACATAATACCACTAGGAAAATATAATACTGATAGTAAATTACATAATATTAGTAGCAAATTACATACTATTGGTAGTAAGTTTCATAAAAATCCTAATAAGTTACATAACACTTCTAATAAAACATAATATTACTAGTAAATTATGTAATATTACTAATAAATTACATAATAATACTAGTGAATTATATAATACTACAAGTAAAACATAATAATACTAGTAAATTTTATAATACTATTAGTAAAACACAATACCACTAGTAAATTGCATAATACCAGCAGTAAAACACAATACTGCCAAAAAGTTATATAATGCTACTAGTAAAACATAAAATTATTGGGAAGTTAAATAATGCTGCTAATAAAACATAATACTATTAGTAAATTACATAATATTACTAGTAAATCACATAAACCAAAAGCATTCCTGTTTCATATACTACAGGAACAGATAAGAACCTTTCATCTGATCTGCAATGGAAAAGATTTGTTAAAAATACATCAGAATAGAACATGGAAGAATAGACACATGAGCACACGCGTGCCCACATGCATACACACACACACACACACACACACACACACACACACACACACACACACACACACACACACACACACACACACACACACACACACACACACACACACACATACACGTTTCTTCATCAACCCTTGACTTTCTGGTTTAGGAATCAACCTAGTCGAATGTCTCACACAACTTGTTAATGAAATTTTACATCATATGTCTGGTATGATACAGATATGTTCTCTGAAGTGGAGGTTTAGGATATTCCTTTAGGCATGAAAGCTTGATTCATAGGTGTTTACCAGGTTAACAACCACAAGGGCCTTTTTAAGCCTAGCCATGGATCTCAAATCTCTGACAAGTTCCGGTATCCTTGTAAGTGTAAGCAGGGGCTTGTGAGATGAAACATTTACAAGCAGGGGCTTCATAGATTTACCATTTACAGGTTGCCTGTGTCTATTACACACCAGGGATGCCAAACCAATGCCAAACCAGGATGAATTCATAGATTAGTACTAAGCTAATTGCTCTTGTGGGCCATTTTAAGCCTAGCCATTTACCCCATGTGAGTATCAAACCTTGTGTCTGTAAGGTAAACACCCTAACCAGTATGCCAAGCTCCCATACTTTAAGAGGAGATAAAATAATATCTATGAATTGAATGTCTGTGGTTTAGTCTTTGAGACTAAAAAGTACTCTCACCTGCTTCTCGGCAATAAGTATGGAGTAAAATAAATAAAACCAGTGGTGTATACAAGATTATCCTCTAAACATGCACTATTTAGTAAGTACTGTGCCAGTCTAAATAAATTTGACTGGTTGTGCCTAGAGAATTTGTTTCAATATTTCCAAATTTATTTATTTATTTTATTTTATTTTACATTTGTTGACCGGGCTAGTCCAGCTGGATATATGTCCATTTTCAGTGGAGGCCCGGGGAGAAAAGCTCCGCAAATTACAACAACATAAAAGGTCAAGACAAAGACAATAACAGTATAATTTGGTACATAAGTTTTAACAATTATAGTACAAGCCTAAGATTATATATTTTATATTTCAGTAGGAAAAAGGAAAAATTTATCTAAGAATAGATGAAGACTAATACATTTGTATTAGAAATGGTGTACAGATACACCTAGTAATTTATGATAAGAGATACTAAGGTCTCACAAAAACCTAAGAAAGAAAAACACTAGAGATCAATAGATAGAGTATAGAAGAACAGCAAACAAGGATGGATTTCTAGTGTTATTTAACACATAGGTTGTGATACTATATGAAGGTGTTTGATCATTCCACTGTATATACTTATTTACATGAGAAAAAATCCTAAGGAAGGTTAAGCTCACTAAAAATTAGTGAGACAACACAAGATCATGATAGGCTAGGAATTGTGGGAGTCTAGTTAATAGTTAGGTACTTAGTCTGGGTTAACACAGGGGCATAGCCAGTGTGATTTGAGGTAGGGTTTAAGCTTGCTTTTAAATAAGCTGACAGAGGATATTGAGGTTAGCTGGCTTGGGAGGATGTTCCAGGCTTTACCTACTGTATTGGAGAACAAGGTGTCACCAGCTAAGTTGTTGGATTTTGATATTTGTACAAGTAGGTTATTAGCTGAGCGTAAGGTCTTGAGGTTACAGTTCCTGCAAGATTCTCTGCAGGTTTTATTCCAAATGAGATAAAATCCTTGACTGTCCTGGTACTTTGAATAAGCTGCCAACAGAAATTCTTGCTGTTTTATGAAAACCTGTTTGGACTGCATACATGCCTGTATAACCACTGAAACTCAATTTAAATTTCTAGAAAACCCTTTAAGTTTTCATTTATTCATAGGATGAGTTTCAGAATTGTATTACTTAACTGTTAGTATGATTCCTTCTTACATGCACGCAGTGAAGTTCATGTTGCATTATATTATAGCTTGCTTGCATCTGTATTTCTGTTTTTGTGGGTTCCATTTAAAAGGCACATGGCACCTATTGAAAAGAATAGAGGGAGTTTCCCAAATGCCTTGTTGAAATCCCAATTAGTAATAGTAGAAATACCACCTTGGGTCTCCCCTGGAAATAAGCCACTAGCTTAGTGGAACTAACCCAGTCAACAAAGGATAACTAAAAAATAAATGAATAAGAATGAAAATATTACATTTATTCTGTCTCAGCTTTTCCACTGAATCCATGTTAGAATTATGGAGAACTACTGTACCCATCCCACTCCAAAAAGGACCTTTGACTGACCCAGGTAACTATAGCTCTATGAACTTCACCAGCCATATTGTAAGGCAATGGAGCACATCATTATAGGCCTAGTAAACAACAATGCTGACAGTTTTCAAATGCCAGACACTAAGTAATTTGGGTTTGTCAAAGGCAGATCCTGCCTCTTAAACCTGGTTGACTTTTTTTTAACAAGTCACTAAGGCATTAGACTGAAGTAGATTGGTTCATACAGCATACATTGACTTGGCCAAAACATCCAATATCATTTCACACTTGGGCATTGTTAAAATGTTAATCCAGTTAAATATTGACACTTATGTTACCTTCTGGAGAGCAAACTGGTCTGCTAGTGTTACAGGCAGACTCTCAACTAAAAGAGTGGTTATCAACAGCACCCTGCAGGAACTGGTCCTGAGATCTTTCCTCTTTGGTATATAGTTCTCTGATATGAAAAGCAGACCCCAATGGTATATGTCTGATGAAGTTTGCAGATGACTGCAAACTCAGAGCTGTCATAAATACTCCAAATGACCTACTTATTCTCTAGGATCTTCTAATACATTTTAACAAAGAGTGCTTTCACCACAGCCTCTAAAGAAATGTAAAAAATGCAGCATTGTGTCCTTTGGAAAACCAGGGTAGTCTTGTTCATATCATATAGATGATATTGCTCCTAAAAATTGACTTGGTCATTAAGTACTTGGTACCTTTATTGCCAAAGAACTATCCTTTGACCACTATGTGGCCACTGGTGTTAGGAAATAATTTTATATAGCCAGGATATTTAAAAGGAGTATATCTTCAGGATTCAAGGAAATCATTACCCCCCCCCCTACTCCTTTCTTATCAGATCAGTAGTGCCTCCTTTTAGTATACACTTGGCTAGGCATATGATTAAGCTTGAGAGACTGGAGAGTATCCTTAACAAAACAAAACAAACAAAAAAATCTATGGCTTGTCCTTCTTAAGTTATCCTGACTGCCTTAAAGTATTTTCATTTTTTTCTGTTTCCTACTGACTATTTTGAGGAGATTTCTGCCTTGACTACAGAAACTCAAAATATCTGGTTCAATATAAATTCTTACAGATTGACAAAACTAAAACTACCTTAAACATCTGCTCAAAAGACGAAAACTTCCACAAAAACATATATAGGACATATTGGTAAAACATATCTCTTTTGCAGAGAGTACCTCTTTTGTTGACTAGACCCCTTAGAGATAAAACAAAGTAGCTTCATGTCCCTTTTTTAAGCATAACCTCGATTACTGGATGGGTAATCATAACTACACCCTTGTTCTCACCTCTTTAGCATTAGAAAAAAAACTAAGTTGGTGTCTGATATTAATTCATGTTTCAGCAAATTTGAGAAATTGTTGGCTAAGCTACAAAACCTAGTATGAATATATGAACCTATGAGCCCAACAGTATGTTGGTTGATGGGTTTCTCTAAAAATCTCCAGGTGGACTGCATTTACCCACACACTAGCACCTTGGTTCATAGGTGAGGAAAAAGTTCACTTATTAACAAATAAATAAATAAAATAAACTATGCTTCAGAAACTGAATTATATCATGACAAAATATATAGATATTTTGATTTATTGGCTTTCCAGTTAATATTTCCACTTAATAGTACAGCAATATAAAACAATAAAAAAAAAGTTCTTAGCTATGTAAGCATGCAGATAATTCATGCATGAAGAGAAATATATGTAATAAAGTGCTAATCAAAATATCCTTTTCAGTAGCATTTGTTTTCTGAATGAATGTGTTGCAAATATTTTCTGTAATGCATTCCTTCAAAGAACAGAAAGCTGCAAGATCGCCTTAGGTAATTATTATTACATTATGCATACTATTTAAATAATGGATTGTAATCTGTTTGCACTCATAGTAATTATTATTCTTCACTGGTATTTGTGGTAGCGTGTGGAAATAAATATTTGGTATAAACAGTTCGTTTCATCATTTCTCTCCATATCTGTGGCTTTCTTTTGGATTTATTATTCTTCACTGGCAGAGTAAGAATATGTAGAGTCACTATTTTTATGATGATACAGCAGTGGAAGAGGTTAACTAATTTAATATTATCAGGCGCAGTGTGTAAACAAGGAATGCCTTTACTTATCTTCAAGCATTAGCAATGGCCTATATTAACCCCATCTCAGATTACTAACCCACTTCTTCCTCCAGAGAGTTTTGGTATGTAACCAAATCATTAGGATCAGTGAAGTTGAGTACCCCTCCCCAGGGACTGCCCTACTGTGAAACTGATGTCAAAAAATGCAATTAAGTCATTACAAAAGGCATGTCAAGAGGCTGACAATTATGTTGGGAAACAACATTGCTCATTCCTTCTCAGATGAAACACTAACCCTTCAATGATATGCAGACTTATCTTGGCTCACGCAATGTCTATGTGTTAGCATAGCATGTTTTAATCTTCAGACTTCCCTAAGAGTACTGTCGCCCAAAGCTGTTTCACAGCATAGAAAAATGGAATGGCATTTGATAGCTATCTAGGGTCTCTGAAAGTAAGGATTTAGTTAACAGATTCTGGGACGGAAGGCATATACATTCTGAGAACTTTATTTCCTAAGTTTGTTTTAGCCATGTGTGCCCATTTGGGTAGTGCCTGTTTATAGTGGAGGCCTTGGGATAAAAGCCCCATTAAATGCACATAAAATGTTCATACGGTTAGTGTATAATTGCATGTATCAGTATCACTGAAATTACATTTTGCACAGACAGAAAACAGAATATAATGTATGCGTTATGTCTTACATAAGCAAAGCATGACAAATACTCAGAGCAACTCCGTGCAACATAAAGAAAAGAAAGCATTCTGGATGTCAAGCCACTTTATAAAATAATATCAAAATGCATGGAATAATGAGCATTGGTGTGTTAAGATTGTATAGTCACTACAGTAGTGAAATGCAAGTATTAGCTCCCAGCCCTGACAGCACTGTAAAACAAATGGTGTATATAACAAAACCATTTGCAGACTTTTACAAACTTTAGTTTTGCACTGTTAGGTGAAAAGGCATATGCTCAGTAACAGAGCTCCTAGTTCTTAATATATGGTCATGTGACTCACGCTTGTTTGTAAAAGTGTAGTCATACAGGCTAGTTTTGCTGTTAAAAGCCTCATACTACGGCAATTCGCAACAGTGAGTCTTTTAGATACCTAAGTGAGATCTGTTGCAGAACTTACCTTACTGTATCTGCTACAACATATCATTTTGTTACATTTGTGCTCAGTTGAAGATATATTTCTGCTGCAGATTTGTAGGCTGTAATTTTGTCTCTCGCTCCTGTTGCTGCTTATATTTCATGGTATACACGTGTCATGTATTAAACCTATAGGACTGTGATGCTCTATTTTCTTGCTTTTTCTCTCACTCAACTGTGTCCATTATCTCCTTTCTGAACTTCCTGCTATTTTTTCCCTTTTTCAGTCAGCATATAATGTATGTAGTTGGTTGCTATTTAGAATGACTTTCTGTACTATTGTTTTCTTTTATCTTTCCTCTCAACTGTTCTATTGTCTCAACACCAAACATTTTCTCTCTGTGTTTCATTTTTCAGCTTGCTCGGCTCTATTTCTACTCAGGTGCTTCCCCAACCTTGTTTGAAACCACCAGGCAAATCAAACTCACCTAAGGAAGAAATCCCGGGACAGACAAATACATTTGCCTCATTGGCATGTTTTTTTATGAATAATTAGCATGTAGGTGCTTTTATTTTTTAAAAGTCTCTTTTATATTAAGCTGCTTGTTTTTGAAATTAGTGCAGTGTGCACACCAGTAGGCTATTACTGCCCTACTCCTTAACCTCCGCTCCCCTTATTGCATGTGTATTGACTGCATATCATATAGGAACACCACTAGATGGCAGTATATGCACACATGATCTAAACCAATTCCCCACAATTAGTTTAACGGCTCTAGAGGTCTCAGCATTTTTCCTAGCGAGTCTTTTGTAGAGTTGTTAGCTACAGGTAGTTATCCCTTCTCAGAGTTTCAGACTACAGCTAAAGTGTACAATACACATACCTCTGGGGTTGCTAACAGCTCTGTGTGCATGAAAGTGACTGTGTCACTGATTGTTTTTGTCTTCTCCTCCTCATTCCTCCTTCTCAGTTCTGCTCGCCCTAAGGGCTCACTCCACTCCCCTACTCTGCCTCCATTTCCCACCCGCCCCAACACCTCTACACTTATAGCCTCATAACCACTCCCACTCTAGAATCAGCCTATCTCAGCAGCCAACACTCTCTTTCACTTGACTTTTTTACCCTTACCTTCTCTATCTTTGTAACCTCTACACTTGTAATCCACCACCCTCCCTACATCTGTACTCATCCCTCCTATACCAGATATCATCTATACCAGTACTAATCCCTCCCAATCATGCCACTCACCTCACAATCTGACACAATCCCAAGACCTATTATGCTAATCAAACCCACACTAACCATAACCTTAATATGTCTCCCTCTCTTCCTCTCCTGCCTTCTCCAACTTACAAGTCTTTCTAATATCTCTCATCCCCCTTCCATACAACCTCCATTTTCCTCAAATATGACTCTTTCCTTATACCCTATATTTCAACACATATCTATAATTACAACAACTCTCACTTGTTTATCAGAAAACTTCTTCCTGAAATCTCCCCTATATTCACCATCCATCATATTCCACACCACAATTGCTTCTCTGCCATCTACCCTGACTCTAAAGACTCTAAACACTTTTTCTCCTTCCTACTTCTATGAATCTCAATCCTCCACTATGGTGACATCCATCCCAACCCTGAACCCCCAGCCAGCCAGGGCAATAACTCACCCTTGTCATCTTCTTCTTCTCAACAGAAATCTCTCCTATTTGCTACTACAAATGCCCAAAGTTTTTGTAATAGGTTACTGTACTTTCATGCCTGCCTCTCCCACAACCACCCAAAATTTCTTTCTATTACTGAAACATGGCTGAAACCTCACATAAAAGACCCTGAAATTAGCCCTCCCAACTACAGTATTATAAAAAATGACAAAACCCTCAAGAAAGGTGGGGGAGTAGCCCTACTTTTCTCATCTTCTCTAACAGTGACTCCCTATGCTAAGCCCATACCCCAATTTGCTACAGCTGAGCTAACACTGGCCCTACTAAAGATCAATAACAACAAAAGCATTTGCATAGCTGCCCTATATATCCCTCCAGGTAACAGTATTCCCGTCCTTGAGGATATCCTCTCTTGGTTTTCATCAAATATACAAAATTAGACTATACTCCTAGGCGGTGTTAATATAAACTGGTCTACTATAAACTCTCCCACAACCTCTCAGAATATAAGCCTATATAATTTCACCCAACTAATCAATTCTCCTACTCGACCTGCTAAAGATAAGACTTCTGGTAGTATTCTGTACTGGATACTAGTATCCCACCCCATATGATATCTGACAGTGGCACCTTATCTGTCTCCCTTAGTGACCATCTCCCTGCCTTTGCACATCATACACCTTCATCCCTCCATTTATAGCACAATTATATCTCAGTCTGTTTCCTGAAAAACTTTAATCCTCAAACCTTCTTTGACTCCTTAAATCACATTAACTGGAATCCTCTAAAAACCCTTCATCTGGACAATGCTGTTACTTACTTCAATACTTCATTTATTAAACTACTCAACAGTCTTGGTCCCCTCAGATCTAAAAGAGTGAAATGCAAAACTGCTCCCTGGCTAACCAAAGAAACTATCTCCCTCATGAATCTCTGAGATAAAAAATGGAAACTTTACCAAAAATTTAAAACACCTAGTTCCCTGACGGAGTACAAATATCTTCATAATAGAGTAAAAAAAACATTGCCTCAGATTGAAACTCCTATTACTCAGTATTACAGAACAATCATAAATCCAACCCCAAAAAGTTCTGGAACAGTATCTCTGCCCTTCTCCATCCTGGTAAAAAAGACAACCCCTTCCCAGATCTTAATTCTTTTGACCTATCCTTAGCTACCCAATTTAACTGCTTCTTTATAGAATCTATAGCCAAACTCACCATATCTTTCCCTAATAATATGTCAGTCCAGACCCCATCCCCCTCCACTAATTCAAACCTCTCTGACTCTAGTACAGCTGTAAACCCCTCTTTCTCTATCAAACCTATTCCTACTGCTACCATAAAAAACTTCTACAAAAATTGAAACCATGCTAAATGCACTAGATGATCTTCCAACTAACCTTCTTATTCTAGCTGCCGATGACATAGCTTTTCCCATCTCCATCCTGATAAACTGTTCCATCCAAGAATCTTACGTACCCCTCCTCTGGGAAAAAAAGCCTTCATTATTCCCCTCCATAAAGGAGAAAACAACTTCCTATTGTAATTCCACGTGTAAAAATTAAAAAAAAAACAATGAAACTACTGGAGAATGCTGAATATTGACAACAGATATTCTAAAGTTGCTTTTTGAAGGGGGGCTTAACACCCACACCATTGCTATTTATATATAAGAACTCCAAAATCTCAATACTTCAGCAAAAAGACACATATTCAGTCTTAGAATTTGAAATTGTTGCTGAACTTCATAGGAAGAATAGCACACTTTCTCTTAAAAGCATGAATTGTGCATCCGATACCTAACCATTACACTAGCTTGGCTTTTTATAATGGTACTTGTAAAAAGAGTCAAGTCTGACATTTGGTTAATTGAATCCATTGTCAGCATTGTTTCAACAACAACAATCTTGTCTGTTAGAGAAAACCGATTATAAAACTAGACCGTAGAATTCATAAAGACAAGAAGTTATCATGCAAAACAATCAGCAGAATGGCAGTTCAAGAAATCCATGTGTAAAACATCTGCATTCCTTAAAACACTATTATACTGTGGTACATAGTAATATGTGTACTTGGTGTGGAGCAGTACTGCAAATGATGGCAGTATGTTAATGAGGAGCAGAACTATTGGAGCAGTACTAGAAATAATGACACTATAATAATGAGGAGCAGAGGTATTGGAGCAGTACTGGAAATGATGGTAGTATGGTAATGTGGAGCAGAGCTATTGGAGCAGTACTGGAAATGATGGTGGTATGGTAATGTGGAGCAGAGCTATTGGAGCAGTACTGGAAATGATGGCAGTATGGTAATGTGGAGCAGAGCTATGGGAGCAGTACTGGTAATGATGGCAGTAAGGTAATGTGGAGCAGAGCTATGGGAGCAGTACTGGTAATGATGGCAGTATGGTAATGTGGAGCAGAGCTATGGGAGCAGTACTAGTAATGATGGTGGTATGGTAATGTGGAGCAGAGTTATTGGAGCAGTACTGGAAATGATGGCAGTATGGTAATGTGGAGCAGAGCTATGGGAGCAGTACTGGTAATGATGGCAGTATGGTAATGTGGAGCAGAGCTATGGGAGCAGTACTGGTAATGATGGCAGTATGGTAATGTGGAGCAGAGCTATGGGAGCAGTACTGGTAATGATGGTGGTATGGTAATGTGGAGCAGAGCTATTGGAGCAGTACTGGAAATGATGGCAGTATGGTAATGTGGAGCAGAGCTATGGGAGCAGTACTGGTAATGATGGCGGTATGGTAATGTAGAGCAGAGCTATTGGAGCAGTACTGGAAATGATGGCAGTATGGTAATGTGGAGCAGAGCTATTGGAGCAGTACTGGAAATGATGGCAGTATGGTAATGTGGAGCAGAGCTATGGGAGCAGAACTGGAAATGATGGTGGTATGGTAATGTGGAGCAGAGCTATTGGAGCAGTACTGGAAATGATGGCAGTATGGTAATGTGGAGCAGAGCTATGGGAGCAATACTGGAAATGATGGCAGTATGGTAATGTGGAGCAGAGCTATGGGAGCAGTACTGGAAATGATGGCGGTATGGTAATGTAGAGCAGAGCTATTGGAGCAGTACTGGAAATGATGGCATTATGGTAATGTGGAGCAGAGCTATTGGAGCAGTACTGAAAATGATGGTGGTATGGTAATGTGGAGCAGAGCAATTGGAGCAGTACTGAAAATGATGGTGGTATGGTAATGTGGAGCAGAGCTATTGGAGCAGTACTGGAAATTATGGCAGTATGGTAATGTGGAGCGGAGCTATTGGAGCAGTACTGGAAATGATGGCGGTATGGTAATGTAGAACAGAGCTATGGGAGCAGTACTAGAAATAATGACACTATGATAATGAGGAGCAGAGGTATTGGTGCAGTACTGGAAATGATGGCAGTATGGTAATGTGGAGCAGAGCTATGGGAGCAGTACTGGAAATGATGGCGGTATGGTAATGTAGAGCAGAGCTATGGGAGCAGTACTGGAAATGATGGCGGTATGGTAATGTAGAGCAGAGCTATGTGAGCAGTACTGGAAATGATGGCGGTAAGGTAATGTAGAACAGAGCTATTGGAGCAGTACTGGAAATGACGGCAGTATGGTAATGTAGAACAGAGCTATTGGAGCAGTACTGGAAATGATGGCGGTATTGTAATGTGGAGCAGAGCTATGTAAATATATAATGCAGTTGTCAGCATAATCTAACCATTTTACAAAGAATATTAAGGCAGCTACACAGTAAAATGCAGAAATGTAGTTTTCTTCCTCACAATAATTGCTTGCACCCCAAAAAAAGATACAAAATGGATGTAGAACTGCAAATGCTGGATACCTTATATAAAATTATATACCTATATTATATTAAATACCTTATATAAAAGATTCATGGAGGATGCCAGTGTTTCACACTCAGGCAGCACTATACAACACTAGCAATTCCATGCAAGACAGAATCCCCACCCCCATCATCAGTGACCGCAGCTCATTCACTGACATAGGGTGTAGAGGGGTTCCCTATTACATGATTGAAACCTTAGATAATCGAGCACCTAAAGGTCGCTCACTAAATGTTGCTGTCTGAAAATTGCGAATGGAAGTTTCCACATAGGGAAATGAGTTGTTTGGCCGTTATGCAGATTTTTTTCTTTCTCCGCTGTAGAGCGATCTTGGAGTTGGTATATTTAGTTGGGGGTGGGGGGACACAGCCCCCCACTTCATTTCTGTTTAAAACTTTTTTTTTTATTTGGCCAATGGCATTGTTTCCCTATGTGGAAATGGATGTTTTTGATGTTAAGGGTTCGATATTTTGTGATTGACCTTTAGGTGTTTGATAATTTACGGTTTCGATCATGTAATATAGACCCTGTAGAGGGGCACTCTATTGTAATGTCGGCACTTGAAATGCAGAGTGCCAACATGCCGAATATAAAAGTCTGAAAACTCTGGAAAAGAGCAAATTTTGAACATCACTACTCTCCTTTAAAATTATTTTCTGCAGGGGGAATCCCCCACTGTTGTGTGGGCAAGCCCACACATCCCACAAACCTATATGTACCAACTATGAGATCACCAAAAAAAAAGGGAATATTCCAAGAAATGGCCATCTCAGACTTAATATATGTAAGTCTGTTTTTCAAAAGGTTACCATGTGAAAATCATGTAGAGAGCTATGTTCCTTACAACCTAAATTATTTCTGGAGCATTAAACAAAACAAAAACTAAAATAAGATAAAAAAGGTTCATCAACTGAAATTAATGCATATCTTTCATCTGAGTTGTATCTGCCAATTTTAACCTCATACAATTTCATATTTATTTTCAACATTTGTTGACCAGGAAAGTCCGACTAGGGCAAAGCCTATTTTCAGCAGAGGCCTGGGGAAAAATGCTCCAGGCACATGTCTTTGGAATGTGGGAGGAAACCAGAGTACCCAGAGGAAACCCATGTGAATGCAGGGAGGACATGCAGACTCCACACAGACGGCACCTCAGATGAGAATCAAACTGGAGCAGGGGTGTAGCTAGGATTTTCAAATTTGTACTGACAGCTCTCAAACTGCTACCCCCCTCCACAGCCAAGCTACGGCCATTCTCGTAATTCACGGTTCGCTCTTTTAGTGTCGATGAAGAGGCATTTGCTGTAATGCCTCTTCAGTAATATAATATTCAAAATCGGTTCCTTGAATTGAAAATTAACCTGAAATGTCAGTTCTTTGAAAAATGCAGCATGGTAGTTGGGGTAGAGACTTTATGCTTTTGTTTTCTGTAACCAAGGTACAGGTTTTGAGCTAGAGTAAATTACTAACCACCTGCTACCACTAACTAGGATGTTTCATTCACACACACACACACACACACACACACACACACACACACACACCCCTACCTACCTCTTAGTGCAAGAAATATGGACAAAGCCTAAAATAAACAGGGACAGATATTAAATAATGTTCTCGTGAACTTAGAAAGTATGGACAAAGCCTAAAATAAACAGGGACAGATATTAAATAATGTTCTCGTGAACTTAGAAAGTTGCTAGAATAACAGGATTTGTGCTAGTATGAATTTTTCTAAAGGACATGAAGTCTGAAGCTCAAATGTCTGTCATTTAGCAACTTCAGCCTTCAATAATTTTCTAGAAAATCACAAAATTTATGAGGAACAGACAAAAAATATGGGGCAAAAATCTGGACATTCTGCAAAATGTGGACAGTTGAGAGGTATGCTACCTACCACACACACACAACCTCTTACAGCAACAAACTCATAAAACTGAGGCAAAGGCCCAAAAATAAGGACATTTTTTTAAATATTGCTCTTATAAACTTAGAAAGATAATAGAATAGTAGGTCTACATGCATTTCTGAAATGTATCTGATTACAGTTATTTATAAAAGCAAAGTAAACCCTCTGTTTTCTTCCAAAATTGCTATTTTGTGGAGGGATCATTAGGGGAAGAGCAACATTTTGAGCCAAAATCAGGGACAGTTGAGGTTTGGCTATGCCTAATTCTATAAAGCAATTTGCATGTACCTCTCAACCTGTTAATGCAATAAATCTGGACAAGGCCAAATATATTGAGGGAACATATAAACAGTACTAAAAATCGCTCTTGTATAAACTGGGACAGTTGATTTTAGCATGCATTTTCTGAAGGTTATAAAGTCTGAAACTAGTGTCATTTAGTGACTTAATTCCTAAATAATTTGCCAGAAAACCACAAATTGAGGAACAAGCCAAAATAAGAAGCAAAAATCTATTCATTCTTTGAAAATCTGGACAGTTGGGAGGTATAGTTCAGCTGGGGCTGTCTAAGTTTGCCGCCTTTCCCCTCACAAAACCATGGTCGAATGGAGCCTCCCCCTGCAGCCATTCCAATGATCTATTACTTTGCTATTTCACTCCATTTACCATAAACACTAATGTACATACTGATTTACTTCTATGATGATTTGAACTTCATTTGAAAGTTTTATTTTGCATTTTACAGCACAAACACTAAGACATCTGCTAAACAAACTTGGCATCAAAACTTCTCTGCCCTTGAAACTCACATTCATTGAAACATTAAAACCCACATTCAAAGAAAATACATTTTACCCGTGGCAGATAAAAATTAATTCTGGGCTGCTTTTAAATCATAGGCCCCTTGCATATGAAACATACATGTGCTCTTTGATACACCTTCCTATTGCTTTGAACATTTTTCCAGTAAACAATGAAACAAAACTGCCCAATTCAGAACATTTCCATCATAAAAAATTCTAGTCAAACTTTTACAGCCCACCATTATCAGTAAATAATATGCACAATCTCTGAAGTAGTAAAAAAGTCATCTAAATAATTCCACGTTAAATAAATCTAACTAATGAAGAGGTTGCTGCTAGCAATCACCTTTATATTTCATGGCGTCACCGAAAAATAAAGTGTCTGATGCCCCTGAGGAATAAACTGCCTAAATTACATTAATAATAAGCTAGTAATATTGCAATAGGAAGTGGATGGCAAACTGATAACAGGCTCATAGTTAGTGTCTTAACTTTCAGTACAGCAGCATTCACCCTTATGGGAGTAGAACCAACAACCGTCTGTATTAAAAGCAAGTACACAACATTTTGTGCTACTAGCAATGTGAGCTGACTTAGCATAATCAGCACTAAACTTCTCTTCCCTGCAGCTCTCAGCTCCTTGTAAAATCTACACAATACTCAACTACACAGCACAAGAAGTCTGGAAAAAGCCAAATTTATTGGGGTGGGTCAAAAGGGGCAAAAAACAGGAACACATTAAACATTGCTTGTATAATCTTGGAAAGCTGCTAGAATAAAATGCTGTGTTACCATCATACATTTTACTGCCAAGGTCACTGTGCAAAATAGTCAGAACATACCACTATGCCAAATCACCTGCTTTGTGAAAGAGGAAGACTGAAAATTAAATGGCTATCATTTAATGAATTCAGTTCTCACCATAGCTGTCAACCTTAGCACAAAAGAGTGCAGTAAAATAAAAGTACACTTGTAAAGTTTTGACAATAAGGAACATATGCTTAGAAAACTGACAAGCAGTAATAGCATCAGTTCTAATTGAGAGCCTCATCTAGCTTTTATAGCAGCACATTGTTACAACTCACTTTTTGCCTTTCAGCTCTGGCAGTTTACCAGTCAGCACAGCTGCAAGACCAACAGCTCCTTCTGCAGCCACAGTAGCTCTTTCATACTCCAAGAATCATAGCATGGCAAGCAGGAGCTCCTCATCCCTGGGGACAGACAGAAATTTAAATGCATAACAAAGCCATGTCATATGGCATAGAAATATATTTGTTTAGCAGGTTAAAGCACATCTCAATGTGACCATTTTTGAAGGACACCAATCTCGACTAGCCATAACTTTGCATAATGTCCCTGTACCCTGACTTTGCTTCCGTTTTGCCCTGTCTTGTCTTTTTTTTGTGGGGGGGGGGGGCAAAGGATTATCTATCAATAACACCAGCCAGTCTTTCACTTTTAGTTGTTCAGACCTTAAAGTTTGGCACTAAACCCTTTTATCACATTGCCTTCATATTTTGTATTTGTAAATTGCTGAGGATTACTGCAAGCTACCTAAAGACTAAATCCGATAACTTGCCTTCTGACGATGTAATGCAAGTAGTCTACGTTTTACACACACACACACGTGCAGCAGGTACTAAATAATAAAAGAAAGCCTGCTACTAGGAAATATTATGTTTGAAATGGAAAGTATTTACTAGTGGTGCCACACTAATAACTAGCAACAAAAGCCTATATTTGAGAATTTGCTGAGAGATCTTGATGTGACAAACAATTAGAAAAACGTATAATATGCTTTTTCAAGGGTCAACAAATACCACACGCTAGTTTATCACTAGAGAGATAAAGCCACAGGGACTGCACTCTGTTTCACATGCCCCAAACAAAATGTCCCAAGTACTCTGTCTACATATGAGACATATATTTTGGTGTAGCCTCCTTTGGATAACATGTTTTAGCAAAGAATTGTAGTGGGAAGACTGAATGACAACTTCACTCAAGGAAAACATGCAGATTTAATATGATTTCAGTAAAAGTAAAATCACTTATAAATGTCAAAATCCATAGAGCATGTAAACACAGTACCAGGTTTAAGTTATCTTGTATCTCACATAGTTAATCATTTGAAGCTTTTCTGTTTTATAGAAAGAGATCTGCCTTGTCTTCAAGGCCTCATACGATCCTGTCCACACACACCTTATTACTCACCAACCCTCGGTTCGAAGTGAGACCAACAAATCCTCCCGCTGAGCCCGCTTGTACATCCACCATAACGCTCCGCTCCTCCTGCTTGATCAACAAAATGAAGTGAGACCAACAAATTCTCCCGCTCGTGTACATCCAAGTCCAACATAACGCTCCTCCCGCATTTGAACTGACGCGCGCGGTGAGCTCTATTCCGATTGGCTGCCCCGATGAGCTGACGTCATCGTGCACTAGTAAAGCGCGAAAAAGAAAATGTAAACGCTACCCCCCTTCCAAATAAGTTGTACTGAAATCAGTACAGTGCGTATGCCTCCCGACGTCCCTGAACTGGAGAACCTCTTGCTGTGAGGCGGCAATGTTAACTGCTGCACCACTGCACCACCTGTGTGCTGAATTATCCACAAAATGATGCACATCTACTCAACAGAGAGTATCTACCAGATTAAGTAACTGCAAATGCTGATAACAATATTTGACTTTTGCAGGACATTGTGGTTGGAGGGTATGTTGTAGTTTGTGTTTTGTATCTGATGCTACAGTTCATGCATTTGTATTTATATACACGTCCATCTGGGTGCACTGTCTGCAATGTCTGAGCAGCAAGTAAATGGCAGCAGCAGCTGGTTTACTCTCTGCCAGAGCAGATTTCTTTAATGGAGTCATTTTTAAAACAGCAAATTGCTGATGAGTCCATATCAGGTCTGTAGGCAACTTTTCAGTGTTGTAAGGTGTTCCTACAGTGTGACAGGAAATAAAAATGGGACAAAAATGTTATACTAACATGTATGGAAGGTGAATCTGTGTGTGTGTGTGTGTGTGTGTGTGTGTGTGTGTGTGTGTGTTTGTGAGTAGGTCAAAAGATCATCCGACTGAATTCACATTATGTTTTAGAAATTACAAGGATAGTTGAACAGCAGAAGCACTGGATTTGATTGAGATTACACAGTATTGGGTACTCCAGTCCCCAGTATTGTGTGATCTCAGAGTTAGTATATATGAGTACAAGATAGTTCATTTAATTCCCTTTTCATTGAATCAAAACTAATTAAAAATACATTTCAATGAAAGTACGGTTGGTTGAATCACAATTAACAGAAAAGTGTAGAAGGCTATAGAGGAGCACAACTGGTGTGGCTTAGGAACTTAGGGTTGTAGGATTAGAGCAAAGTAGTTTGCACAGCATTTGTGCATTGGTAATGCTCACCTTCATGCTGTACCCTAATCTCAGGAAGTTAGTGTTTGGGCGCCAACAGTAATTCACTGAGTGTGGTGTTTTCCCTTTCCTCAACAGTTGTGTGACCATGAAGCTGGTATATTTAGGAAAGAAGGGATGCCCCCCAGCAAAAATAATTTTGGATGAGAATTTGTTGTATATACACTTTTCCATGAATTGTGATTATTGCACTAAAGTGGGGAAACAGCAATATTCCCTTATCCCCACTGTAGCGTGCTTCGGTGCTGCAGTGTTTTTTTGTCTATATTACCAGTTCAGTGAACCGGTATTTACAAAAGTGCCCTTTCATTTAAGTGCACTTTCGCATAAGTGGGGTTGTAGTTTTCTTTTTTGAAAGACTGAGCTTTCGACAATATATATATATATATATATATATATATATATATATATATATATATATATATATATATATAAAATATTGGGGCCTGTGTTGTTTGAGATATCCTTTTCTGAGGTGCAGGCCAAAACCAGTGGGCTATGGCTGACCAAGTTTGCAAGATGACTGCAAGCTGGGTGCTGCCATCAATTCCCCTAGTGATGTAGGCATCCTCCAAGAGGGTCTCACCCAAACAAATGACTGGTGCCAGAAACATGGTCTCAAACTGAATGCCAAAAAATGCATCATCATCCTCTTTGGGCAGAGTGACATCCCAATGAATTATCACATTAATAACAAGGTCCTAAGCATGCGATCAGTCGTGATTGACTTGGGCACCCAGGTTGATATCAAACTGCCTTTTGACCACCATATTGTCTCCGTTGCATGGAAAGCTTTCTACATAGCCCACCTCATTAGTAAGAGTATCTCAACCAGGGACAAGGAGGTCATAACATCCCTGCATTCTTCCCTTAAGAGACCCACTATTGAGTACAATGCCCCATTCAGCATGTACCTCGCAAAGCACATGCAGCAGCTGGAGGGACCACAGAGGTTCCTCACCAGGAGAATCCAGGACCTCAAACATCTACCCTACACAGGTGGGCTAGAAGACCTGGCCCTCTACTCAATTTCATACAGACTCCTCAGAGGTGACCTCTGTCTGACATACAAAGCAATCTCAGACCCTGCCTTCGTGGAACTGCTGCATATCCACAAGTCAAGCTCCACTTGAGTAACCTGGTCTGTGACATCAATAGGACTTGTTTGTGGGACAGATTTGTGTCCCAGAGACTCCCCCTTCTGTGGAATAGATTCCTTCCTCACACCAAGCAGATTACCTCATTAACCCTTTTGAAGGGCAACCTGGATAACTGGGTGGGAAACAGAAAATACATCCCTGGGATTCCACTGTGTCCCTGTTGGACAAGGGCATTGAGTGCTGGCTCATTGGAACATGGGCTAATTTCTTGGCTAAGCTTGTAAGGGCCTCAGGGTCAATAGCCTAGTAACTTCCTATGATCCTATGATATATATATATATATATATATATATATATATATATATATATATATATATATATATATATATATATATATATATATATATATATATATATATATATATATTTATATATATATATATATATATACTATACATGGACAAAAACATGTAAAGTCAGCAGTAAAAAATCAACCATATAAGGTCAAAAACATCAACATCGACACTACACTATACATGCCAGGAGAAACATCTTCTGTGCAAACAAATTCTAAAACTAAAAAAAAAAATTACAAAACATCATTATTTGCAGGGACAAGCCCCCTCCATTTACCCTACATATACATAACTCCAAAATCCCTCAAAATCAAGGTAAGGGCATATTACACATTCCCAGACATTGTATGATCTTGCACACCTGATGGCTGTCTACTCAGTCCACCAAATGTCATGCACTAAACAGCTTTTGACCACACACAATTGACAAACTCAAGTTCTCCCATAGCGTTATCTTTCTCTCTCTCTCTCTCTCTCAATATATTTATATTTTTGTGTTTTTATTACAATTTGGCAGAAGTGGTTTCAATGTATGTATATGCTCCTGATGTTGTATGCTTCATTACAGATATGTATTTGTTGTTGCTGCAGATTAAAAAGATTTTGTTTATTAAATAAAGCATAAGTGGCATAGCACTCATGCATGCAAGATATAGACTGTAGCAGTTGTTTGTGACATTTATAGCTAGCAGTTTTCTACAGTTTAAAAAGGTGAAATGTTTGTTTTGTTTTTTTTAAACTAAATCATAAGTGCTGTGACACTCCATGTAGGCATGGCATAAACTGCAGCAAGAAGAAATGATGTTGAAGGAGGGTTGGGGGAAGGGCACAAAAATGGGATCTGAATGTCTGGTGCAGGAGAGTGGTGTGTGCATGTGCCATGCATATGGCCACCTGACTGGTGGAAGGCAGAATTTGCAGATCTAACAGTAATAACCCGATTGCTTACAATGTAGTGATCACCTTATCACAGTGAAGTACTTTTTTCTTCACTTGAAGAGCTGAGGGGGTGGGGTGCTGGTTCATAGTAACAGCCCAAGGCGCTGGTCAAATCAGCTATGCTTCTGAGCTTTATAGTAGTGAATAAAGCAGAAGTAAATATTTTTTTCTGGAACTCTCTTGCTTCCCATATTATCCAGCAGATGTTGACAGCTTGATGACTCGTACCTCTGTCCCTTATAAAACCAACTTGTACATCTTGCAATTATTGATTCATATACAGCTGGAGATCAGTTTGCTGGATCTTGGGCCTTACCTTGCTAGCCCATGAAACAAGTGCAACAGTTTAAATAATTTTAGTACTTTCTAGTACTGGGCTTTTTGGGGATTGCAGTATTACTTGAACTTTTCCAAAGCAATATCCTCTATTATGGTTCCAGATTGACTAGAAAATTCCAAGCAACACTGAAATCACACCATTTTGCAGAATCTTAAACAATTCATCTGGCATCCATCTATTATTGCAGCCTTACTGGTAACAAGACTTTTGTGGACCCATTTAGTTTTACTCTTGATGATGTCTGTCTCTATGTCAGGGGAAAAGGCTTTTGACAGTATCTGTGATAATAGGGTCATTTTTATATAGCTCTTCTGTATACTCCTGGCACCTCTTCTTAGTATCTTTAGATTCTACTAGACCCTTCATTCCTTTTTCTATTAGCATGGCAATTGTTACCTGAAAGTTTCCTTTAATATCACCAATCTTCCTGAAAACATCTCTTTCTTTCACTGTTTAGTATCTTCTTCAGTTCTCAGAACTGTTTGTTTAAATATGCCTGTTTATCTTGTATTGTTACTCTCTGAAGCTTTGCATCCAGTCTGACATATTTCTCTGGATCTGTTGACTTTTGCTTTCCTCAGCCACTTTTCAAACCTATGTAGACAGCAAATTTCCTTTTCTAATTTTCTTTCTTTTTGAAATATGTTTTGTTGCAACCTCCTGGCTAATATCCCAAACCACTCTAAAAACTTCTTCAAGCCTGCTATCATTCAGGTTTAATTGCTTAAATCTGCTCTTCACCTCCATTATATATTCATTTGGAATATTGCTGAGCTCATATCCAGGTAGGACTGTAACTACTTAGTGACATGTAAAGGAGGATAAGGGTCAGGGTTTAGGAATGTAAAGTAAAAGGTTGAAAAAGAGTGTTGCATAATTGCATCTCTCTCTCTCTCTCTCTCTCTTTACCTCTGTGTCTCTCCCTCTATATGTATATATATATATGTGTGTGTGTGTGTGTGTGTGTGTGTGTGTATATATGTGGATCTGTGTCAGTTGATCAAGTTTTCAGAAACATGAAATTCATATTGGTGAGACAGTAAGAATAACAAAAATACATAAAAATCTTTTTTTGCAGTTTTACAGGGGGCCAAGCCCCCAGCACCCCTCATGTGTGTGTGTGTGGGGGGACTACTAATTATATATATTTACTCCAAGATCGCACTATATTGAGAAAAACAGTAAATTTCCTGATCCTCACTATACCGAAATCTCCATTCAAAAGCTTTGGGTTTTTTGAAATTTGATTATAGCATCTCACTGATATGAATTTCTTCTTCAGAAAAGTTGATCAACTGATAGGGATCCTATATAAGTATATAACCAGCAGCATTTGGGAGGGATTAGAAGCCTATAATGGGGCCAGGCAAGAGACTGTGGTAGAAACTAATGACATAAACATGCTAAGCCATTGGAAAAGCAAAAGAAACATTAATAAAGTTAACCACTTTTATTCAATAACATTTAGGACTTCTTCAGAACAAACTGTAGCCCATTTCTAAACACATACATATCCTTCATTATCACATGAATCTCTGCTGATCAATGCAATCAAACCCCCCATAAAATTATATTAATGGTATAAAAAACTCACAATATAAACCATATACTATTGCACAGCTTTATAACATAGCTGCCTTTAATTTTAATACACTGCAAATAGGAATAGTTTCATCAAGTCCTAGTGGCTTCCAGAGTTTAATCTCAGTTGCTAACTACCCTTTAAGTATTTGAGCCTATTTTCTAAGGAACTTCCTGTGCTAAATGGTTGAAGCTGTTCTAAAATGACTAACTGAAATTTATCAAAATTTAAACAATCACTGCTATTTACTAAGTGCATTACTTAGATTGCATATACCTAATTCATATCTATGCTCAAATATTCTTTTGTGCAGTGCTTTGCAAGAAATACACACTGTGTGATATATACCATACTTTTACTTCCACAGTTATAATCTCCAGTGATATATATGCTTTTTTAAACAAGAAACATTGTTATTAAATGATCATGTATGATATAGGTAAACATGCATTTATATAAATGAAAACATACCATATTGTCATAATTTTAATTGCAAATGAAAACAAACCATATTGTCATAATTTTAATTGCAAACATTATTCATAACAAACCATGCTGACATAACTGTAGTTACAAACATTATACTTTTCTTATAATCTATCCAGTCATTATCAGTCAGACATTACATAGCTCATTCAAATAATGCCTTTTTTAAACCTCATTCCTCCTCTGCATGTATTTTCCCACAATTATCATTTTTCCCATGTAAGTTGCTCCTACCCTTTTCCAAAGATCCTCTCTGTTGCTATATTTACTACTTCTAGTAAAGCTGATTTAGATTTTTGATTTCCATTTTCTAGTAGCAGCTTTTTGGCAGCCACCATAATTAGACTCAGCAAGGTCCTCCTATGTCTTGGCAATTCCAATTCTGTATCATAGCTCAAAAAATCACTTCCTTAGGTACACTAATTTGCTCATGCATTATTTCTGACAGAGCAATCTGCAGAGAATCTTTAAAGTCTGCCAACTCATTACACTCCAGGAAAATATGTTCATAGTTACCCTATTCTTCCCCATCATACCTCGAACATTTGCTGCCTACTTGAGCAAAAATTCTTTGAAGTCTGCTTGGGGTATAAAAATACCTATGTAAACATTTCCAAGCAAAGATCCTAAATATTCTAGACTTTTTTTTTTTATTTGGGGAGACATATATATATATCTCATTGTTTCTTTGTGAATGACTTATCTAGTCTTTCTTCCCAATTCTTTCTAACCTCCTCTGATTGATTATTATAGTTATCATGCAAGATTTTGTATGCTCTACTAATTGTCCTTTTTTAACAGCAGCTTCTGTTCTCGATTCTGCTAAAACATTCTACCAGTACTTGTCTTTCACTTAGGATCCCCCATATTTCTTTCTCTTTGCCTATACTCTGATGTGAATCTTTGATAGGAGAAGCAATCTCTATAATGCAGTCCAAATAAATTCTTGGCCTCTTCCCATTATATTACCTTCTCCTCTGTAATCATCTGCTCCCATTGCCTTCATTCTTTTACTACTTTACTCCAATAAATTCCAGCCCCCTTTTGTCTATTTTCTGTATCCCTAATTGCAGTCATCCCTATTGGCAGAATCTTCTTTCTTCATTCCCATGTTGGTTTAGTTCTTGAAATACTTTCTGATACTTTATAAATATAATATTTTGCATGGCTATTGCTATTCTCCTTAAGGATCCACATCCCAAATCCTAGTCTCTCCTTGTTTCTTGAGCTTCACCCATTTCTTCATCATTCCTTTCCACTTTAAATTATAGTTTTCTGCTTGTGTTATCTATAGGAGCCTTAACTGTGAAGTTCTGAAATACCCCTTCAAATTGGATAATCCCAATCTGCCTTGTTGAATTGGAAGAATCAGATTATCCCACAAGTCTTGCCAACTTCCCATCCCAGGTAAAATCTTACAGATCTTTATTAATTGATATGCACAATTTCTACTCTGGTTGATTAAAATTTGCCTGACCTGTGTATAAAACTAAAGGGACTAAAAACAATTTAACTGCTTGCATTTTGCTATCCATATCCACATACAGAACTTCCAATTTCTCAGTTTTTATGTTATTTTTTGTTTAGTCTCTTCCTAAATATCCTTAGCTATCATGCCAGAATCCTTTTTAATCCATACTCCTAAGTACTTTATTTTATCATGTATCCATAAAAATTTATATTGTTGAACCAATTTGTGTCTGGGTAGATAATTTATAAATATTGCATTTGTTTTAGCTTCACTGATTTTATATCCCAAAAACATTTGAAACAGCCTCAAAATGTTCCATGACACTGAAATGTACTTTTCTGGTTTTATCAGGTATAAAATAATATTATCTGCTAATATACCCAGCTTTTCTTGACTACCATACCGATTGTATCCTTGAATTTTTTAGTCTATTATGTTCTTTGCTAATGGTTCTAAATAGAGTACAAATAACAAAGAGGAAAGCGGGCACTCCTGTCTGGTTCCTCAGCTCAAATAGAAATTATCAAAGAGGCACTGACTCACATATATCCTCCTAATCAATCTTGTAATTTTATCAGGGAATGCAAATGCTTCTTTTGCCCTGATGATAAACTCCCAGCTTACTCTGTCAAATTGTGAAATGCTTTCTCTGCATCATGACCCACGAACAACAGTGGTAATTTTTTACATCCATCTTCCCCAGGACCATCAATATTCTGTTAATGTTGTCAAATGTTTGCCTCCCCTCCACAAAACAACATTGATCCATGTCTTTTAATTTTGGCGTCGCTTTTGCTATTTCAATGTTCTTTTTTATGTATTTGCTTTCGTTTAAAACTTGTTACTAGATAAAGCCAAAAAGCCTCAATCCAGTCATTACTCTATGCAAAACTGAGAAAAAGCACATCATTTTTTCTTGTATCATACTCTTTTGAACAGACTTTTCTTCTTCTTTTTTTTTTACATTGCAGTGCTTACACTTCTTAGAACTGAACAAGGAGAAAGAGAAAAGAAGGAAACAACAGGGCCAACTGTTTATTTTAGTATCCCCATTACAGTTGAAAATAACTGAGACAACTTTACTTTATAGCATGCAGATATCATGCACTATAACCATATTACTGTTAAGAACAAACGTTTCTTTACATACAGTTAACGCTTCCCCTCTCCTAAATGTTCCTCCAAACATTAATGGCATGAATTAGGGCATATGCTTTAGGGTCCTTTACAAGTTTAAAAAAGTAAAATAAGTCCAATATTTCCAGGTTTTCTTGTTCTGTCATGTTTTACAAATAATGTATAATTAATGCTTTATAATCCCACATTTATTTGTCAGTTTCCAAGTTGTTGGCTTTATTCCTATTTATGTCCATCTCCCAAATCCAGTCTCTGCTTTCTTTCCAACATTCTCTTGGTTCATCTAGTCAAATTTTGTACTTTTTAATGTCTCTCAAGTATTTTGTGTTGAAACACTAGATAGGTTTCACTGTCAGAGTCTCTCTGTACTATTAATTACCTCTGTAGTATTTATTACCAGAAGAACAAGAAGTAGAATATCCTTCTGTTTCACAGAACACTTTTTGTTAGACACATTTTTGTGTTTCCTCCATAGTATTTTGTGCATCAAAAAATGATTTAGTCCCTCCATGAAAGAATATTCTGAAGATAGCTGGATACAGCAGTTTGAATCTCATGCCTACTTCTTGATATTCCCTGATTAGTGGAATACAGTTGCTGCTCTTCAGCCTGTTGTACAGTGAGAGTGAGTAATGATTTTCCACAAATACTCTACTGTCTCCCACTTTTAGTACTTTTTCCCTCTGCCACAGTTTTGTCAGAATCAATTCCTTCTGTTGGTAGTATTGCATCTTTACTATTAAGGGTCTAGGTTGCTTTCTCATGGCCAGGTTTGGAGCATACACACCATATGCCTTTTCAATTAACAACTCCTGCCATAGAATACCAGTCCAATTGCTTATTTGTGCTTTCCTAAAATGAATACAGTGTGTTCCTTCCAGCTTCTCTGGTACAGCAGAAAATCTCAGATTTTTCCCTGCATGCTCTGTCCTCTAATTCTATTATTTTTTGAAACATTTCTTCTTGAGCAGTCTCATATTCTGCCAGTCTTTTCTTCATTTTTACCTCTGATTTTTTGCAGTTTTATCACCTCATCTGAATATCTGTTTAAAGCTTCTTCCATTTTATCCAGGCTTTTGTTATTTGAGTTGATATACTCCATCAGTGTTTTGTTTATTTTAATCAGCTCTGAGTACATTTGACTTATTTTTTACTCTAGGTTATTGGAAGCCATGTCTTGCACCAAAGCTGAAGCTTGCACTACTTTTTGCAAAACAGCTGAAGAATTCTTCCTAGTTAGTATCTTTTCTTCACTTTTTGTGGTTGATTTTCTTTCAAGTTCTCTGAATTTCTTTTTTGCTGGCATCCAGGTAGTGTAATTACTTTCCAGTTACTGAAATTTACCCCCCCCAAAAAAAAACAAAAACAAAAAAAAAAAAACAATGAGCGTTCTGGCTTTTTCTTCTGAGTTTCTGCTTTCACACTGGGAGAGCTGAAATTAAGATGTTATTCAATGTGCAGCCATCTTGGAAGTGCTTTCATTTACAAAATCCACATTTAACTATGCCCAGTATTCTAGCTGTAGTCATATGGTTATATCTTTCCATTATGTTTTTTTTTTCAATATGAACTTAATTTAAATGTTAGAAATGTATCATGGGAAAATAGTCTCCAATGATTTTGAATTATGCTTTTTAATTTTTTAATATCAAGTGAATATTTCAATACCATTGGTCTATGAAAACTCATGCCTGCTTGTGGTATTTGGAGCTTTGCTTTTTCACTCCCTTAACAACATTGAGAGTATGGTTGTATATATAATTCCCTTTTTTATACTATGTTCTCGGCTACCTCATTTAAGAAATCTTTAGAATAACCTCTCCTAAAAAAAATTCTTTAAAATATTAAATTTTCTAAAAAAAAAAACAATACACCATCAGATGTCATTCTTGATAGTCTTACCATTGTGTCTATGCCTTTCTTCTGGTGGAAGGGTAAATACTTTTGTAGTCCAAGTAATTGTTGGAAAACAGATTTTCTTGATAATTGTTGGAGTTCCTGTTCTTCTCCCATCCATCTAATACAATTTCATCTAAAAAACAAGTATACATTTTGATACAATTACTAAATTCAGTGTTAGACAGATATTTATTTTGTTTCCAGATATACATTTAATTTTCCAATAAGTCAATACCACACTGATGCAAATGAGTACAACTGAAGTCCCCATGGGCTTGTCTCTGTTTTGGTGGAAATATTCCCTTTCAAAGTATGTAAAATTATTGAGCAATATTAACTGTATAGAAATCATCTATTATAACTATTACCTGAGTATTAATTTCTTGAGTAATAATCAGTAATACATAATTCCTAAACCTGACATAAGCCCAGGTTGTATGGGAAGAGAGTAAACACATTCTGGATATCCATTGTAAGAAACCTTGCATCTGATATAAAATTAACATAATTAATTAATCTTAAAAAATGCCTTGAATCATGTAAGACGTGATAGTGAATAACTTCCTAACTATGTATACAGATAGTGAATTACGGTGGTCAGGGCACTAGATTTGAAGTAGAAGAAGTTTTCAGGGAAGTGCGGAATTGGTTGGCAAGTCTTACATTTTGGCATCCAGCTCTTAACTATCATGGTGCATTGCCCATAGTTGTGGGTACTTCCTAGTTGTTTGGAGGCTATGCTGTCTATTTGCATGGTACAGAGATCTGCTGCAATGGTGATGAGCCAAGCAGAGTTGTCTTTGGAATGACAGTTTATGTGTGTGCTCCAAATAATAGTGAACCATGGTGGGTGCTCATCTTCCTGGTTCAGGGTTAGTAAGTTCAGTCATTGTATTTATTGGTTTGTGGCATCATATAGTAATTTTGTAGACAGGCAGCAACTGTTTTTAGTTATTAAATAAAAGTAGAATATGTTCAGGTTCCATGAGATCTCTGGCAGACATCATCACAAGGGACTTGTTTGGGCTGGGCCTCACAGTAGGGTGGATTTGGGAGGAGATGGGAGGAAGTGAGTTAAGTAATATGGAGCTGTGGTTGATGATTGGTGGCCTTGGGGTCATGGAGGTGGAATTTCCAGCAGCCCAGTACTGGTCAAAGATTAATTTTATAAAAAACATTGCAGAGGTGGAAACTCCAGGTGTTAGGGATTTGACAGTTGCATTAACTGCTCTTGGTAAGAACTACAGAGCAAGTTTAGGGCCAGAACCTGGGATTATAGGTTTTGTTTATTTAAGGGTAGTTATCACAGAAAAGAAGACTAATAAAAGACTACCTTTACTAGCTTTCTTTTTGATAAAGAGGCCCAACAGCTTAAAGAGGGTGATGCATGTTATGATATAATCAGCATCTCAGGAAGTTAAAGGCAATGGGTAAGTATCTTAGCTGGGAACACATGTATGAGGACACATGGTTAGGTACAATGATTAATAGGACAGGGATGCAGCCTAGAGTTGCAGTGGAGGAAGCAAGAGCTGAGAGAAGAGAATGTTGGGCCTTTAATACAGGGAGGTTTTCATGGCCTGCATGCAGACTTACTCTTTGCTCACAGTGATGTGGTCCATGTAGAGCAGTGAAGTTCTAGTGCAAAGAAGGGCTGGACCCCTTGCCACAGGATAATAGTAGACAAGGGGGAGGGGTTTGGGGGAAGTAATGAGGAGAATGCTTGTAGCCTGTGTGTGTGTGGGGGGGTGTCCATTCACAGTCAGCCGGCCTTTGCACTGCCCTATTAAAGCTGATATTTTGAATGTGTTGCTAGTGGAATGCCCTGAGGGACTGGTTGCTTAGGAGTTAGTTCAGGTGTTTATTACCTGTTTCTCTAATAAGCCACTGGTGGGGGATGAGGAAGGGTTTGAGGCAACTCAGTGTCAGTCAAAGGGAAGGACTGATAGCTCAAACCTTGTTAGATAAGCAGCTGTAAACTGGGAAAGTTTTAGGACCTTTAAAGGCTCTTCCACATCATAAATTTAGGATTTCCCTCTAAGCTTGGTCCTAAAGAAGAGTATTGGGTGAGTTTTTCCTGATTCATGATTATTCTTTTTGGAAAGGAGTTCAGTGAATGATGTTACTGATAAGGGTGATCTGAAGAAGCAATTTGCCTTTCCAGGTGATGTTGTAAAGTTATCTATGGGTTTTTGACATAGAAGGCAATTGTATGGAAGAATATGGAAGTGTTGTTGTGCTCAGTGGCATGGGAGTTAGGGTGGGCATTGTAGCAGTGGCTGATAGGTCCAGTCTGGTACTTTAGTGAGAGGATGGTAGGCCATTTATGACCTTTCAATTCATTATCATCATAAAGTGGACCTTAGAGAGTCAAGAAATTGCAGGAAACATTTATTCTGATCATTTTTTAGGATAGATAGGTTTCAGACTTAGCTTTTGAGGATCAATTAAGAGAGGTTATTAAGAAAATACTTGAGTGGCCATTTAATGCTTTTTTTGTCATACAACAGATATGAGTTTAGTAGGTGAGGGGATATTTAATGGGTTTGGTTATTAATTTTTTTTTTTTTTTTACTTTTTTGTAGGACACAAGAGGTTTTTCATTTTGGGCCACTCATCTGTATTCTGAACAGGCTATCAAGCAGCATTGAGGCCTGGAAAATCTTTCCTTGGTCTTGATCCTACAACGTGAGGGTGTGTGTTGGTAAGGGTGTAGAGGCATGTGTTGAAGTCTCCTGGTGGGTATGCTGGCAGAAGTTCAAATGTTAGGTATTCTAAACATTGCTGCCATACATTTATGGGGTATTGATTTGAGCAGGGTTTCCTAATGTAGGTTACTGTCATAGACTGTGGGAGACATGATGGTAATAAAGCAGAGGATTCCAGGGATTATTTGGTTTGGTAATCTATTATTGCTGTGTTGTTTTTGATGGGTTAATTTAATCTTGAGGTGATTACAGTTGCCAGGAGGTTTGTCAACTGTAGAGTGGCTAGGGACTTTGCAAATGAGAACCATGTATAGTATAGGAAGGATAAAGTGCACTTAAGATTGGTTTAGATTTATTTAATGTACATTTGTCCATACTTCTAAAGGATTTGGTGTCATCTCTTGGGAGTGGTTATGATCTTGTGGAATGAAGAAATTGTTAAGTGTTATATTAGGAAGGAAATGGGAAGGGGCAGTCTAGCATTTTTGTAGTTGGGTGTTTGGGAGAAGGGGCTTTCTCTTATTAACTCATTCCCTCTAATACAGCTCTTTTAAGTGTGTACCTTTAACTCTCAGTGTGTGTGGTTTGAGCCTTTACAAATCTGGAGTCATCACCTTACAATTCTAACAAATACTCATTGACAGAATTTAAATTTCAATACAATTGTGGTTGCCATTATTTATGCTTCAAGATAAAATATCCTGATACCTTGTATGTAGCATGATTTTGGAATTATTAATGCAAATATGAACAAGCAATATTTGACACCAAGAGGCACACTAGGAGTAACTGCCAAAATGCCTGGAGGAGCACTTGGATGTAATGAATTAAGAAGGGAAGTCCTTCTTTTCTCACCTTTCCTTCCTAGTGTAATTGTGGCAGTGAGTGGGTAATCAGTGCTGCTTTTGGTGGGTGTGATATGTTGATGTGCAGTTTGCAGTAAGTTAACACTGCTTTTGGACAATGGTTATAGGTGGAGGCTGACCTTTAATGCTGTCCTGAGTTCATTATGATTTACATGGTGCATTATTAATCTCTATTAAATGTGACATAAATTGATTGAAATAATGAAAGCAAATGTGTTCATGTTGCTAATAAATGCTGATTGCAAGGCAAAGACAGTGTGATAATTTGTGTCAGTAAGGAATCATGAACAAAAAATCATAAAAATGTTTATTTCTCAACAGTTGTTACTTATAAAAAAATACTGGTCCTTGTTTATGCTTTTATAAGGAAGCCCTTGTAGCTACAACTCTACCAATTGTACTTTTTATGTCTTTGATCATTTATCACGTCTCTGTGCTGAATGCCTCATCAGAGTAGTCGTACCTTTATAACTGTAGAACCAATGGAGTAGCATTTTACAAGACAAAATTCATTGTGCATGCCATTATTTTTCCAAACCTACAAAATATTGATATGCAAATTTATAACTACAACTCACAACTCCTGTATGATTTTATGAGGACCTGTACATTAGAACAACTGTGTTAATCAGTGATATTTGAGGAACAGATTCTTTTGATGGGTATTCTGTTTTGTGGCATGTATGTATTTAAATTCTTACAGTTTACACTTCTTACTTCATTGCACATCCCATCCACTTTTGCTTTCTCAACACTATCCTGGAACATATCAGCATACAATAACAGGTGTTTACTTTATATATGCACATGCGAGCATTAAACACCAACTTGATAATGACAGTGCTACTAGTTCTGATAAGCTAGTAAAGCTTTTTAATGGTAAGTTTTATGAATGTTTGGCCAAGATCTCAAAATTAATGTATTTGTTTATTTGGGTTTGTTTACTGGGAAAGTCAGACTGGGTAATACCCATTTTCAGCAGAGGCTCGAGGAGAAAAACTCCATTTACGTACATTAAATTATACTAAGTTCCGGTTAAACACAGAGTAATTACATTTCTGTTTACATTTATACACATACAGTGGTTACATTTATACATTCTACAATTTTACAGGGGTGGAAGTTACTAAAGAGAATGCCCACATACAGTTTAGTGGATTGTACAGATATCAGTTAAGTATAAAAAACTGCTTTGGCATTTCACTGAGAGGTTGAGAGTATTCTGTTTAAGAAGAGTATTTGGAGAGTATTGCATGGTGAGCACAAGTCTTAACCTTAAGATGTTGTTTAAGCAGTGGTTTAAAACTATTGGGTTTGTCAGAGAGTTTTATTTGTGTGGGGATACTATCCCAAAGTTCAGCAACATATTGGGAGTGAGTCTCCTGCAACACTATTTGACTTATTTTTAAGTAATAAGAATTTGCTAGAGAGCAGGACAGTAATACGTTTTGTAGTGCAGGGCACTTTTCTGAATGATGAATGATTTTGTGTGCTGTAGTTAGTTGTGAATATGTTAGCCAGTTTTATTGATTTAAGCAATGACAGTGGTAGGCAATATGAAGGAGATTAGCTGCAAATTTATATATTTTACTGTAGTAGGAGGCAAGTTTTCTTCTTTGAGCATTATTAAGCATGTTAGGGTAGGAACAGCATATAAGAGAGTTGGCAATAAGAAGGTGGTGGCTAGAGTTTTTCTTGTAGTACCTGTAAGGAATCCATTAATCCTATAAAAGGAGCCTAGAGATAAGGAACATATTAGTTGATCCTCAAGATAATAGTCCAGACATTATTATTAAGGAGGTATTAACATTCTAAATTAAGCCATAAAACTGAACTTGGCAGTTAGTCATGGTGGATTCACTCATTTCTTTCCAGGTAACATTGCAAAGCACCTGGTTCCATATATAACTTGTTTATTTTAAAAGGTTACTTCTGATGGGTTTTGTAGCAGATGAATGAAAAAGAAAATTAGTAATCCCATTTCCTAGAAGTAATGCTACAATTCAGCAAGCAGTTGTTACAGTTAGAATATACATGGAGCACTTCAGAGTTCAAGTTTGACCGCAAAAGCCAGTATTGCATTACAGAGAGATCAGGATAGGCTGATTGTGCCACCCTAACACTTTGCTTCTGGGGCACTTGCTCCTCTTGCCCCATCATAGCTATGCTACTGCCTATGGCAGTCTCCTTTCATTATGTTTGCATGTTTGGCCTCACACTAATCAATCATCAGTTATAAGAACTTTCAAGACTGTAATTGCCTGTGTAACAGCACTTTGGAACAACTCTGGTACTGATGAAATGCCAATGGAAATGTTAAATAATCTGTACTTTCTTAATTGTTGAATGTACATAGTTTAAATTTTTTTTTCATTAAGCTTTGATTAACAAAATTAGATACTGAGTCTTTATTAGGGATGTGATTAAAGGGAAATTTTATATCATGTTGAAGAAAGTGACTAAGCTTGATTTGGTTACATTTTTGTTAAGAAAATTGGCTCTGCACTACCTTAGAATTCATTTGTCATTCTCGGCTAAATATTTTCTGGGTAAATTAAATGTCCTAGCTGATTATTTGTCTCATTTCAGTTTTATGGGTTTCATACACCAGTTCCAGAGGTAGAAGAGTGTCCAGTAGCAGTACCAGAAGAAGTCTGGAACACTGACATGTAGCAGTGGGCTAGGTGATGCAGCAGTCTTGGGCTTTAGCAGCTAGGAAAGTATTCAATTCAGAGCTGGCAGCTTTTGTTTCTATTGTGAAAGGGTTGCTATGCCAGAAAGGATGGAGTCTGTTAAGTTAGTGGCCAACTATGTGGTGCATAGGTGGGAGATAGTATGCTATCATGTTGCATCTAGCTGTCTGAGCACTGCAGCCCGGTTCTCAGGCATACAGTATGTTACAAAGTATTGGTGAATATTAAGGACGTTGAAAGGTTGGGAAAGAGTTAGGCATTTGTCAGTGGACAACAGGCTTCCTTTGGGCAAGCAGTTATTATGGCTCTTTGTGAAAAGCATATAGACTGCTTTTATGTATGAGGGTGAGTTTTGCAATTAGTAAATTATTGGAGTTGCTTAGATAATGGAACTAGTGCATGAGAGACCCAGTGGTATTGGTTTGTTTGGGTAGTTCCAAACCAGATCAGGTTAATCAAGGACAGAATGTATTCAAGAGTAATTTTTTGTTTTATATTCATACATAAGAAAGAATGCCAGTTGTTCAAAATCACTAAAGTATCCTAAGAAGAAATGCTCAACATCGCGAATTGATGCTGTTGCATTCTTAATATCCCTTAAATATTCTAAAATATGAAATGTTACCATCTTGGTAGTCTGTCCAGTATAACATTTTCTACACAGACACTTTAAAGCATTGTCTTTGTTGTTAACTCACACCCTTGGTACAGTGATTTTACTACAATATTCACAAAAAGACAAATCAGTTAAGTGCTAGAGTGGTGTGAGACCCAACTTTAATGAATGTTGAGCACCCCTGCAAAAGTTGTTAAAAGTTGGGTCTCACTCCAGGCAGTAAAATCTGACAGTACTGACCAGAAGCAAGCAGTGATATAATAAAAGATTTATTTCTGCCTGCTGTGTGTCAGTAACATGTGCTGACTTCCTGTTATCAAATAACCAGAATAACAGGATGTGAGTTCACCTGTATTTTCTGAAGTATATGAAGTCTGAAACCTAAATGAATATCATTATTTAGAGTCTTCAGTCTTCAGTAATTTGTCCAAAACCCACAGACTTTATGGGGAACAAATCAAACATATTAGGCAAACATCTGGACTTTCTGTGAAAATCTGGACACTTGGAAGGCATGGAAGGTGAGTGTAAATGTAATGAACTGAGCTACACTGCCTTCCTGACAGCACTCACTAAGTGCTTTTCAGATTTGAAAGTTGACAAAAAATTGGTGGGTGTTTTTTCTTTTCTTTTTCCTGCAATGAGTAGTACATGGAGAAGATAAAGCTCTATGTACTATGAAGAATTATGATTTAGTCAAATTTCTTGGCATCTATGTCTCAAATACATAATAAATGGGTTATCATCAATGGCCCAATCATAATCCTCTCTGCTATATATAATATTATCTTTGCATGGACAAACACTGCAGCCCTCACAGATAGCACTGGGGTATGAGAGGTATCGTTAACAGAAGGGAATGCAAAGAGGATGAGTCTGTCTATAAGGCTAAGAGAATATTAATAAGAAACACTTGGGCCATTAGTCAGAGTATTAGCAAGTACTGTATCTTTTGATAAGATAGAACAGCAATGATTTAAAATTCAAGTAAAATTTTCCACAAAGAGATCATATCATCTTGCATAATATATCTTCTTTGAAGAATCTGTTTTAGACTCAAAGTTAACAAAACCCTTTCCATGAGTGCACTTATAAGTTGAGACAGTTCTTCTTAAAGACTCAGTTAATACTTTTAATGAATATCTCCTGTCATGCAATCTATTGTATAAATCAAGCGCATCTGTGTATTTAACATAGGATTTTGAGTACAATTCCTATCTAGTCTATGCATGAGAGACAAGTCAGATAATTTTGAATGTTGCATATTGCGTTTTGCAAAAATACTTTTTCATTCTGCACACTGGTATCCGATAGTGATAGCAGTGTTTCTCTTTGTCATTAAACTTTCTGTAGACAAGACCTGTAAATGTTTTGCTTCCTAGTAAATTTTAGCCTAAAAGCTTGGATTTTCTCCTAAACTGTCTTCAAAGGCATCTTTAGTTTCTTATTCTCTGGAATGTCTTATTCCATCTTTGATTCACTTTTCCCAACATTTTATTTTGCAGTGTTGAGCCGGGGTGCCAGTGCATATCCTAACTTGAAATTAAGATTTTCTTTACACTGTGCCATGTTCTGCCTGTCTACCTTCTTTATATTATACAGGCTTTTTGAGTATTTCTCATAGCTATTGTCATCTTTCTTTGATTATTTATCTATCATTTTGGGGTTCTAGATTATTTATATATCTATCATTTTTGACTTTTGAAATAAGAACCTCTTTAATAGTCACTTCCTTTTCCTGAAAATGCTTATTTTCTTAATGTAAGACCTTGTGAATTTTGGGTATAGTTGAAGATGGTCTCTTCTCCCTTTGGATTTCCAAAGAACATTTTCTGTTGAGGGACTCATCTCCTCTGTAATATCATGGAACCATTTTAAAATATATATTTGGTTTATTAGCCTATCCAAAGTCTTATACTGTTTCAACCTTTTCAATGGGCCCAGAAGTTTCATTTTATACAATTGTATTCTATTTCTTCCCCTACTTAATGTATCTATGTTGCAAAAACACTATTCATTTTGTTTAATTGCCAGCCTCCATTTTGAAATCATTTGCTTCTATTAATGGTTTTTAATGTTTTTATACAGAATTTTAAAAAATGTTGCACCTTGTTTTAATTTGCTTCAAACAGATTGTTACCTAGTCCTCAAGAGGCAATATTCTAGGCAATCCATTATTTTGCTAGCCCACCTGAAAATCAGTTGTTTTTTTTGAAATGCAATAACAGTAGCCTGACATATATAATCTCTCTCTGTCTAGTTGACTTTTTCCACACATTATATTCATTGAACCACTCTTAATAATTTTCTTCAGCCATGCAAATAATTATATATAATTATTATACACACACACATACACACACACACACACACACACACACACATTTTTTATATATATATATATATATATATATATATATATATATAATTGCATATGTAGAGAAAGCAAGAGATAGCTATAGATAAATAGACATGAAATTTGAAACATTCATTAATTTTATTGCAGTGAGATGGCAAACTGTATAACTAAGACTACACACGTAGATGGCTTAGTTTAAAGAGCTGCTCTTGGACTATATTTCTTTTTACAAATGATGCAGTGCAAATACGTAGGTAGTCATGTAGATGTTTTTATTAACATTTATAGTCTCTCTGTGTGGTCTGATTCCTACAGATTAAGGCAATTAAAATAGCTACTGTTTAAACATAAGAGACTACAAACTTTTATAGTGGAAACTTTAAGTGGTGTCTAGGGCTTCAAATAGAGTGGAAACATATTGCCATAATTCCTTGTAAAATACTTATTAATAATACAGATAGACTGGGACTGGTTAAAGTGTCTGGCAAATAAAATCTGTAAAACACAATGCAGAAGATAAAAGTAAGCTGAGTTCATTCTGAAAAAAATGGATTTACACTTGGTAAAATATGATTCATTACCTGGCCAGGTACTTTTTAATGTATTTGTGTATAGCACTGCAGGTGTTCATAAAGGAGAAGGAAATGTATCTGAAGATGATTTACAGTTTTTTAAAAGGTTTGTTTCCACCCTAGGGAAGGGAGGAATATGGGATATGGAAAAGCTAACAAACAGTACAAGGAAAGAAAAGTAATGTTCATAGGAAGGTCTGCTACATATCTGGTGAAGATTTATGCAACAAATGCAGTGAGCACTTATTTAAAGATACCTGTGGTAATCAAATTGAATTACTGAAAAGTGACCGAAAAAGTGATGGATGCCTTAGAAGAAGGCAAACCACGCAATACATGCCTCCACTTATCCAAGGAATTTGACACTGTTCCACACTGAGACACAATAGATAAGTTAGTCAAATTAAGTGTAAACTCCTATGTCACCCCTCAGATAGTTACCTGATCATAATTCTTTGTAGTGGACAGAGCTTTATCTGCTCCATATACTACCAGTTACAAAACAAACAGACAAATAAAAAAGTGTAGGAGTGCAATGTGTTTTACTGCTTTTTAAAAGCTGGTATTGCACTTATCAAACATTTGTCAAAAAGAAAGCAGCATACCTATCAACTTTTTTACTTAACAATTCTGGGCAAATCCAAAAAATAATTTTCAAAATACTGCTCTGATTTACTTAAAATATTATAAGACCAACAGGTTTTCACATATACCATTCTCTGAATGAGAAGAGGTATGGAATTCTAATGTCTAGCATTATTGACTGGGCGTGATCCTCACTAGTTCTCCATAAAATCAAAAATATTATAAGGGAGAAGGCAAAAATATAAGGGAAAAGTGGGGATTTCATGTATAATCATGGTCAGTTGAGAGATGCAGCAAGTGGAAACATAGTGCTCCTCTGAGGATAAATATCTTTTAAAAGTTTTCATGCAATTCATTCTGCCAGGATTTCTGCTTTAAAAGACTTCAATAGTAAAGTTCTAATAGCTTTTGAAGGCTAGTTTACCTTCTGCTGATGCCAGCAAAATCCGCTGTTAGTCCATAGCATGAGACCCAGTCTTGGCAGTGCTCAGGGTGTGTTTAACATTTTATTAAGTACTCCTAAGTGCTGATAGATGAGATCTTGCACTAGGGAAGCACTTAAGCTTATTTTTTTCCCCGAGTTTCAGACTATAATTGCAGTACTCTGTGCACTGCGTAAAAGTATCAGTTTATACAAAAGCAGCAATGCTGTACAGAGATAACACTGTATAATATTAAATTAAGCTAATAAAATTGTTATAACCAAACTGAGTTAAGGAAGCAATACCAAGTACATATTTACATAAGATATTAATTGCAGGTTACAGTGCTGTTAGAAGAAAGTGGGGTAGTATAGAGAAGTAATAAGACATTAAAGTCTTTGTTAGGTGATATGTTCTGCATTGTGCCACTTGTCTCTGTTTTCTTTAAATGGAAATTGCTTGAATTTGGGTCCAAACTTAGCATAATTGGATATTTCCTTGGCATGTGATGGGCAGGATATTAATAGTTTAGGTGCGAGCTTAGACAAACTGCAATCAGAGGAAAAGAGACTAACTGTGAAGGTTTGGAGTGTTGGGCTTGAGTTGGATTGGCTCCTGAAGTGATAGGTAGGGATAGTTGTGGAATAATTCATATACTTAAGCAATAATCCACAACTGTGAGTGAGTATATTAGGATTTACCCATGGTTGGTATGGCTTGATCACAAAAGTGAAACAGAAATGGACTATTGCTATTATACAATAAAGGTTCACTACCATTCAAAATGATCATGCTGATTAGACACCCCAGCCAATGTGCCCATTGTAAATCAAGCATATACCAATGCAAAGAAGTCTGACTGTTCATGTATTATTGCATTGATATGTGCTTGTTAATTTTAAGAGGGATAGAACAAAATATGAGGAAAAACAGAAATGTTCTTTGAACTTTTTAACAGTTGTCATGTATGCTTACTGGCAATGCCGTAAGCCTGATTAATTAAACAAAGCTAACTGTGGGCAAATCTTGATATGTCCACACACACGAGTGGAAAATTGCTTTTATACAATAACATTATTTAAGAAAGAAATTGCTTAGCTTTCTTAAAGTATACCATTGTATAATGGCACTAGAGTGTTCTTCTGCCCTCTGACTTGTGAAGTGAAGTGCTGTGCATGTGTTTGGTGCATATGCCCGCACACTTGCAAAGTATATCACTTTGGTACAAGTAATAGAATAGGGAAAGCAGTGTTTCTGTGGTGCCCTCTCTTTTGTTTTCACCCTTGTGCTGGGTTATGTTCCAGCTGTTTTACTCAAAAGTAATGAAAATGTCAGAGAAACCATTATGGATTTTAAAAATATTACAAGGTATGGAAAATATGAGGAAAATCAGGGATTCTCAGCAAATCTGTCAACAGTTGACAGGTATGGTTATAGTATTGCCAATAATCACACTTGTGAATTGTTTATTGAGTTTTCTAGTACATTTCTGTTTTTCCTCATAACCTGTTCTATCTCTCATAAAGTATGCCTCAAAAAATTAACAATCATATGTCAATGCAAAGTCCGGCTTCTCAATAATACTGGAATGTCAGACTTTTTGCATTGGTATATGCTTGATTTACAATAGGCATGCAGGGCGGGCTGTGCAATCAGTGTGCAAGATTTTGAATAGTAATGAGTCTTTATTGTGTAATTTATTTATTCATCATAATTAATAACTGGTACACATTTTATTTTATTTTTTATTATTTTTATTTTTATTTTACATTTGTTTACTGGGAAAGTCCGACTGGACACAGATCCATTTTCAGTGGAGAAAAGCTTCATGAATATGACAGTGCATTATATTGGTTAACATTTCCAGTTATACAAAACATTAGTTAACATTAGTATAATATAAGACAGCATTCATGCAGACAGTTACAGTTAGTTACCTTACAGTGGTAATATTTGCAAGGTACAGGATATTTCGACTCCGAGTACAGTATGTTGGTTGAATACAGATAAAAACAGTAGTTTGATATGAGTTATATTGGAGTATCTTCTAAAATTTGTGCAAAAGTGGTAAGACAGTAGAGCATAATTTGTTTTACAGCTTTGTGTCATTTAGCTATTAGTGGTTGAGAACAATGGTGTTTATTTGAGTGAGTATTGATAGTAGTGAATTATTAGGTCTAGCCTGGGGGAAGACATGAACATAGCCAGTTTTGCATAAAATGTGATTTGATGTATTTTTTGAAGAGGTAAGGTGAGGACGTTGAGGTTAGGTGATTGGGTAGAAGGTTCCAGGTTTTTGCAATGCAGCAGGCATAGAGTGATTTGCCAGCTTCATTTTTGTGCTTGGTGACCATTATGTGGTTTTGTTGTGCTGATCTTGGGTTTCTGGAGGGAGTATAGTGCTGAATTACTTGTTGCAAGGCAGGGGTTTTCAAAGGAAGGTAATATAGCTTATGGACAATGGTGAGTTGGTTGAGCAGAAGGATTTGGGGTAATTCAAGCCAGTTGAGTTGTCGGAGGGATTGGCAGTGATGGGACCTATGTGTGGCCTCATTAGCAAATTTGGCAATTTTGTTGTAGCATGATTCAATTTTAGAAAGTTCTGCTTAGTGAAGGTTTGTTAAGACTGGGGAGGCATACAAAAGTATAGATAACAGATGAGTTCTAGCTATGGTGGCTTTTGTGTGTCTGGTCATGTAGTTGTGGTTTCTATAAAGGAGTCCTATCTTTTTATTGACTTGCTTGATTGTTTGAGAAATATGGATGTCATATTTAAGTTTATTATCAATTACCACTCCTAAGAGCTTGGTGTGAGGTGTAGGGGTAATAGTAGTATTGTCTTTGGATATTATTGAAAAGTTATTGTTTGTGGCGGGGGGGCATCTACTTGGGCTAAAAAGAATAAGTTGAGTTTTCTTTGGGTTAAGCAGCAGTTTGATGTTGGTGAACCATTCTTCGACAAGGGTAGTTATTTTGGGTTATAATTTGGAGTTTATCAATGGTGCTTGCAGCACTTATTATAGTGGTGTCATCTGCGTATTGGACTATTAAGGTAGAGGGCAGGGATGATGCTATGTCATTAGCAAATAATGAGAATAATAGTGGGCCAAGGATGGATCCTTTGTGGTACACCAATGGTTATTGGGAGTAGGGGTGACAGGTGGTTTACCCAGAGAACAGCTTGCTGTCGGTTAGATAAATAGCTACTGAACCAGGATAAGGTGGAAGCGTTTATGTTAAGAGTGACAAGTTTTTCTAGTAGTAGACTGTGGTTCACCATATCAAAGGCTTTGGATAGGTCTAGGAATATTGAGGATACAAACAGGCTGTTGTTTCTGTGGGTATTAATATTGTTTGTGAAGGATAGCAATGCTGTTGTAGTACTGTGTGAAGGTCTCTATAGTTTCTATAGTATATCTATATTACATCTATATCTACATCTATAGTATATCACCACTGCTCCCCTTGCTTCAATTTAAATATGACAAGCAGTGGTAAGCTGATAAAGAAATCAGCTTTTATTAAAGTTAACAGAATTTCAGTACCACTGCATAAAAAGAGAAATACTTAACTGCATGTAGTTGTATAAGTATTTATAAAGAAAACTTGTTAAAAAAGGAATAAAGGTTGGGGAATACATTGACAGCAACACATTCAATTAAACTATTCATAGAAAAATATGAATCAGTGTAAAATCAAAGAAATATACCAACAAACCACAGTGCCAAAGGTGAAGTAAACCTCATCAAACATGGAGAAATCAATTATAACCAACCAAATATGTTATATAGAAGAAGAAATAGACAAACCATCCTACTGATCAGCCTGACAGCATCTGTTCCCAAAACATACAGAATAGGGCCAGTGAAAAAAACAATGCTATATTTATGTACATGCCTGTGTGTGTGTGAGTATATGTATATATAAATAAATATATATATATATATATATATATATATATATATATATATATATATATATATATATATCGTATACATTTATAGAAAGCTATATAGATACATATATGCATGTTAATAAATTCAAGCACTGTAATAAACAGATTTATAAAGTGAATGACAAAAAATTACATGTGGTTATTACTAACAAAGAAAAAATGGGACTGTTTTTTTTTTCTCACAGGAGCAACAAACATATAAAAATATAAGAAAAGCCAAACACAGTACATAAAAAATAAGAAAAAAACACAAGGGAAATTATAGACCTTCCAAAGGTCTCTACCTTTGGGTCTCATGTCAGCCTTAGGTGGTCTGTGATACCAACACTGTCAGACATTACTGCTTATGCACACACACACACACACACACACACACACACACACACACACACACACACACACACACACACACACACACACACACACACACACACACGCGCGTGCACACACACACACACACACACACACACACACACACACACACACACACATACACAAACACACACAGGCATGCACACACAAACATATATGTATATGCATATATTGCAATGTTTTTGAGTATTATTAACTCTGTGAGAACACATTCTTTGCTTTATTCACTATTTTTAGCATAACGTCTCTAGCACTTCTGGCTTACCTCCCTTACTGAGGGAAAACTCCCACCTTTAACACGTTTTATTAGCTTTTATATAGCACATATAAGCTGCATTTGTAAAATAAATCTCTCTTTCAGAAGTGTAGCATGGGTGGGATGAGGAGGGCAGCTACCTTGGGAACAAAGTGTTATGGGGTACAGTCAGGAAATGTCAGATCCTTAATTCACAGAATGTCAATTCAGTGCTTTGTGTGTGCTAAGCTGTAGCAAGCTGATTATAGTAAGCAACTGGCCTACTACAGTTTAAAAAAGTAAAGTTATTTTTTTGATAATTTAAGAGCTGGTGGGGGTTGGTTATAGCAAGCCAATGGATACAAACATATCAATTGCCTTGGTACAGTAAAGTAGAAATCCTTTTTATATTTTTCTTTTAAATTGAAGGGCTAAAGGTTTGGCAGTCTGGCTGTATCAATCTGATTGCTAGAAATGTCGTAATCGACTTGGTCTTCACTTGGAGAGCTGAAACGACAGAGGTGGGAAATAGATGGAAGAAGATCCTAGCTTGGAATGCCAGAGTTAAGGGAGCAAACCATTTTCATACCCTTCAGTTGAAGAGTTGAGGGGGGTGGGGCACCATATCAAGGACCTGGTCTCACTGTCAAATTCTCCTTCTCTACCATCAGACAAATGTCTCTGCCTTTCTATTTATATATATATATATATATATATATATATATATATATATATATATATATATATTTATATATATATTTATGGGTCTACTACGGTTGATTGAAAACTCACTTGATTGAAAATGAAATTACTAGGACCACTTCACTGAAAGCTCACCTCACTGAAAACTCACTTGACTGATACTCATTTCATTGAAAGTCATAAATGGCCTTTTCCTCACTGTAGTGCAACCCTCGAGTTAGTATATAAAGTAAGCAGGGGTTTGGGGGGGTTATATATTCTCTTTTGGAAACAGTTATTTATTGCACTTGTAAGTATCACTTGTGTATAGTTCAAAATGTTTATAATATGTGGGGGGCTGTGCCCCCCACACCCCCCCTGACTTTATATACTAACTCTAGGGTTGCACTACAGTGGGGAAAAGGCCATTTATGACTTTCAACGAAATGAGTTTCAAAGAAATGAGTTTTCAGTGAAGTGAGCTTTCAGTGAAGTGGTCCAAGTAATTTAATTTTCAGTCAAGTGAGTTTTCAATCAACCATAGTAGACCCATATATATATATATATATATATATATATATATATGGATTCACTTTAGAAGATCGAATTCCCAAAATCTCGAACCTCATATTATCGAGACCAAAAGATCGAGTTTTGGAAAGTCAAACTTCTAAAATGAAACAAAAAAAAAAAAAAAGTCAAACATTGCTTTTGCAGGGGGGCTTTGCCCCCCTGCACCCCCACACCCCTACTTAAATATACCAACTCCGAGATCGCGCTACAGTGGGGAAAAGGGAAATCTCCCATATTGCGCTGTATGCGGAAGTGCAAAACGGGAGATTTCCCACTTCCTGTCAATACCACAAAATAGATAACAACATTACGTACACACAGAGCATACAAGAAGCCTTCCTCTGTGTGCACGTAACATTTTAAGGTAAGTAAAGTCTTATTTTTTAAAACTTTACATATTCGATATACTGAAATGCCAATCATATGGTCTCGACCATGTGACATTCGAGATTTCAGTATTTCGATAATGTAAAGCACTCCTATATATATATATATATATATATATATATATATATATATATATATGTGTGTGTGTGTGTGTGTGTGTGTGTGTGTGTATATTAAAAAAAAAAATATATATATATATCTATATCTATATATATATATATATATATATATATATATATATATATATATATATTAAAAAAAATATATATATATACCTTCCATTTGAGGGATGGGCATGTGTGACTTCTTCCACTTGGGGCTTTATTCCTTTATCTTGCAGCCCCACAGGCTAAAAGCAGCTGCTGGGGGCACTGTGCCACTGGCACATGTAATATACTCTATTGGCTCTACACAGAGTTGCATGTGTAATCGGTAATTGTTTCCCTCTGCTCAGGATTATTTTATCACATAGTGTACATGCCTGTTTTTTCACTGTACTGCTGGCTTCATTTTGTTCTGGGCATGGTCAAACTGATTGCCTCCAGGTGAAACAGCTATGTGACCCAGCTATGTAGATACACACAAAATAAATGATTCACAAATGAACTTAAAGCCTTATTCAGTTAGAGAGTTGAAGCCTGACGCAGATGAAAAACAATGTCCATGCCCTGAAATGAGAAAAGTTTATATCCCTCAAATATTTGGCCATAAATGCCACCAGATGACATAAGGCTAACATACTTTCCTCCAATCAAAATGCTCTGGTGAATAGTCCAAAAAACTTGAAACTTCATTAATGTTTTCATAGAATATGCTCAGTGTAACATCCCTCTGCATAAAGACTCCATTCCCACACTTCCAGGCAATCTTACAACACTAGACTTCCTAAATGAATTATGTACCCTATCCTCCCTCCACATACAGCACATAGATACTCCAGTCCTCACATATAAACCCACACATTCACCCTGTTTTCTACTTTTAAAAAATAACAACCAAATAATGACAAATACATTGATGATATCTTCATAAATGATCCTGCAAGTAAGGGTGAATTTCTGACTTAATTTATTGCACTTTACAAAGATAGTGTGATTCTCACTCTTCAGCACCTATACAACCTTTGCTTCTCATCCAATGCATTGCCCACAGTATGGTAAATTCTATACCTAAGCAACCCAAACCTGAAATCCTCAATGAATGTAGACCAACTTCACTCCTTCCCACCTTAAACAAAATTTTGAAAATATAATCTTCACCCATCTTACAGAATATAACCAAACATATATCATCCTTTCCCCCATAGCAGCATGACTTCTGGGCTGGTCATATAGTACCACAAGAGCCTTATATACTATCACCGATGACATAATCATAAACATGAACAAGGGATTTTAACAGGTGTTAGTTTCATCAACTTGACAGAATCCTTTAACTTGATAGAACACCAACATCATTCCAGCTGGGTTCAAACATATGTCATGGTTCAAAAGCTTCCTTGAAAGGAGAGTTTTAAATGTCTAAGGTGGATCCTTCTTTTTGCCTTCTTCACCCCTAATCAAAGGAACACCTCAAGTGTTCTTCTTACCATCTGTTCCTTAACATCCTGTGTTGCAGGTGCCTGACCCTCCAGGGAAAGTAATTCAGTGATCTGTAGAGAACTCATTTAAATTGTGCATTTCCATTTTCCTATTATTAACCAATTTATCATGCGTTTGATCATAAACTCACACCTGCTGCAATGTCCACAAATAAATTCTAATCTAGTAATATTTGAAGATAAAAAATCCTCATGTTACTTAGGAGGACAATCAAATGGACTAGGGACTACAGGGCTTGCCCTTTTAGTTGCTTGTTGGATCCAGTCTGTGCTTAGAACAAGGTTGCCAATATGCCTTTTAATATCCTTGTAACATAAGACTTACTGTAGTACTAAAAAGACAAAACATTAACTTATGGTGCTAAAAATAATTAGACATTTTCTAGGAACCATAATACAAAATCATATTAGGCACTCAGTTCATGAAACCTTGCAGAAACTAAGTAAACCATTATTTAGTATACAGTTTACATAATTACCACAACACATTAAAATTAATTTGACTTAGTACTTCTCATTTTACAGGTAAAATTTAGATAAATGGAATACATGGATTTTTTTATATAAGAAATAAAGTATCTTGTGAATTAGGGAGCTTTTCTCAAGACTTGTATCTTAGTTATTCATCCTGAAAATATTTTCCTAAATGTGATGTTTCATTTATTATACTCTTGATTCTCATCATCCATCCATCCATCCATCCATCCATATACACATTGTATACATTTTTGAATTTGTTTCTTGTTTTGTACATCTTTTGGTATTTTAATGTCTGGATCATATCTAAAGACAGTCTTTGGAACAGCCTGTCTACTGTTTAACACAAAAGCATTCTCAGCCAGAAGACTGAAGAACAACAAATCACTTAACCAGTGAAGTTTACAGAGAAATGGAGTGCAACACTGAATGGATTAATTAAAGCAACAAAGTTATTTGAAAGGAAACAGCTGTTTAACCAGCTCTGCAGTGCACAGTGATAAAGCTCTGACCATGATCTAGACAACATGAGTTCACTTATTAGCTCATGTGCTCAGAAGTAGGCAGGGAAGTATGAGAATGTCCATCCTGTGTGGTGGGAGGGTGGGGTGAAGTATGGGCATGTCCATCTTGTGTAGCAGGAAGGTGAAGTAGACATGAATGTCTGCTATGTAAGTCTCTTGGAGGAGGTTCTGGGCTTCAGCTATTAGGCTTTATGGCAAGAGTTGGGCTCACAACGCCACTGATGGTTGGAAGCCTCAAAGTGGGTATGTAGGAGAATACACACATGGGAAGGCATTGTGGTCTACTGCAATGATGCAGGTGACATTCCCCCCACCCAGTACTGGAGTTATACCAGTATAAATGCTGTCATAGCCTGAATACTGGTGAGGGCCCAAAGCCCCTTCATGGTTGCTGAATAATGACCACTTCTGGACAACTCTGATATGTCAAACTGGAGGGAGGCCCAGTGGCCAGCAGGCACTGGAGCAGAAAATTAATTAGAAAGCACATGTTAGTGTAGCACCTAAAGTCATACTAGATGTTATTTAGTTGTTCGTTTTACTTACTAACTAGTCTGACTAGATATAACTGTCATATGTTAGGTGAGCTGTTAAATTTTGTCTTATTAATTATCCTGCTTGATTATGCAATAGCTAAGAGACGCAGCCATTCTTGTCACTTGGGTAAAATACTTGGACATGCAATCCATGAACTTTGCTAAATTATATACTTTCCATGTGAAATAATTATGGAAATTGTGCTTAAATGTGTTAAAAATAAATGATGGAAGATGTTTATAAGCTTAGTGGATAATTTTAACTCAGAGTTACAGATAGTCTCAAAGCATTGCCATAACTAGAATCATACAATGTATTCAGTGTTTATATTTTATTATGGCTGACGTCAGCTATTTACAACTCCAAAAGTGAACAAGGTCCAGTACCACAATAAAGTGCAAAAGTCAATTTTAATAACTTGATAAAGCTGAATACATGAGCGCTTTCGTCTGAGACACAGACTTCTTCAGATAAAAGCACTGGTGCCAAAAACCTGATTATATACAGGTCACTTAATACAATAATTAACAATCAATTAATTAAATTAAACAGTACCCTTTCTTGTTAATTTAAAAAAACAGTCTAAAATCCACTTCCAATTGAAAAATATTATATAAATATATATATTATACAATGCTCCTTATAGAATTCCAAAAGTCTTAATTCTGCATAATAAAATGCACACAATAAACAACCAAATGTTAAATTTTTTTAAAAAATATGTTAATATGTTGTTGTAAAAACATGAACTCCACCATATATTGCATGCTGTTGTTCATTAAATACAATCAGCTCTTGCTGTTAAGATAGATTTGATGCTTATGTATTCGTTTAAACCTGGTGGTATATTTGCCCTCAGCCTGAGTTGCCATTTAAGCTCTTTATTGAGCAGAAGAGTTTTAAAATTACCCCTTCCAATGAAATTTTCTTTTACTATATCTATAATCCCAAACCTGTAACCATTAAAAAACGGACAGACTGAACCATGCTTATATAAAGCATTAGTAACTTTGCCTGTTTTGATGTCGTATTGGTGTTCATACATACGCTCTTTTAGAGACCTTTCTGTTTTTCCTATGTAAAATGCACAACATGATTTACATAGAGCTAAATAAACAACCATTTTGGTTTTACAATTCCCTTTACAGAACCTAACCAAGCTATTTAAACCATTGCTTAGCTTGATTGTAGGTTCACTGTAAATCATGGAACACATACTACAATTTCCACAGGCAGTAGTTGCTCTAAATGTTATTAAATTTGTATTAATATGTTCAAATGTCCTTTTAAAATTTTTTCCAACTTTATATGTAAATACAGGTTTGTTTCCAACCGCATTAAAAACTTCTTTATTAGTTTTAAATATATTCCAATGTGAGCTTAAAATTTGTGTGAACATATCTGAAAATGTATCATGTTGTATAATGCAAGCCCCTTTAAACCTTTTTTCTTCTTTTTTTCTTCCTGTTATCACCTCGGCACTGCCCACTAAAGGTTGCCCCAAAAGGGGCTTATATTTAATACCCCATCCTGAGTAAACCTCATTTAATACTTCCTTAACCATGTTAATAGGATAATCCCTTTCAACAAACATATTACCAAGAAAGGTAAAAGCCCCCCTGAGATCACCATGTTCAGAGGTCATTCTTGCGATCCTCGCCGCCTGCCCCTTAACAATACTTTTCTTTTGCATAGTAGGATGATTACTAAGATAATGTAAATAGCTATTACACCATGTATTTTTTCTGTAAATGTTAGACTTAAAACCTTTTAAGGTTTTACAAATAGTGACATCTAAGTAATTAATACTTTCACCATTAAAATAATGTGTAAATTTCAAAAAGGATGTACACAAATTCAAATATAACATAAAGTTTTCTAAATCATCCTGTGTTCCGTACCATAAAACAAAGATGTCATCCAAAAATCTTACATATAGTCCAATATTTGAAAAGAAAGGACAATTAAACACATATCTATTTTCCCATTCAAGGAGAACCAAATTTGTGAACACGGGTGCACAAGCTGCACCCATTGCCACTCCGCTAATTTGTTGGAAGAATTCTCCTTGAAAATGGATGTAGTTTGAATCTAATACTACTTCCATAAGTTCCAAAATTAAAGTTATTTTATCCTTGGGTAAAGTAGAAAACTTGGTCAAACTGTCACCAAAATATTCATGCCCTTCGTTCCTAGGAATACATGTGAAAAGGTCCCTAACATCTATGGTCAAAAACATACAATCTTTTTTCCATAGATTGTCATTTATTTTACTAAGAAATTCCCATGAATCTTTTACCAAATGATGGGTCCTATTAATAATATCTTTGGTGTGATAGTCAATGTACACAGCTAAAGGATGCGTATTTGAATTTTTTGCTGATACTATTGGTCTAAATGGGGGCTCTAGAATTGACTTGTGCACCTTAGGTATTGCAAATATATTGGGAATAACAGGATATTCTTGTTTCAAGAACTTATACGTCTTATCATCAATTCTATTTTCAATAAGATATTCTTCTAATAAAGAATCTATTCTGCTATGCCCAATATTAATCTCATTAATAGATAAAGGTGCATAAGTTTTATTGTCCAACAGAATATTAGTAATTACATTATTGTAATCTTCTTTGTTGTATAAAACTACTCCCCCACCTTTGTCCGGCTTCATGATGCGAAAAGTGTCCTGAGCCTGCAATTCTTCCAACAAGTTTCCTTCCTCACTGGACAAATTCGAATTTTTCATTTGCCATCTATTTTGAACATACAGGTGATACAATTCATCTGTAACTATCTTTTCAAACATAAGTAGTAATGGATGAAGCGGGGGGTTAAATGTACTACTCCTTACTAACTCATTGTAGTGACCACCATTGTTTTCAGTGTCATTATTATACAAGATTTTTAAATTTAATTTCCTTAAATATAATTTTAAATCAACTAGATGATTAGCTATGTCCCCATATTGTGTTTTCACAAATTTAAAACCCTTTGAGAATAAAGAAAAATGCAGTTTTGTCAAATTACAAGATGTGTAATTGAAAATTTTGAAACCATTGTATTCATTAATAATACCATTATAGTCTTTAGAAATACTTATTTCCCTTTCCTCGCTACTTTTTTCCACTCGTATTCCTTCCCATAACTGTTGGTGGAAAGTCCTGGGTCTGATGGAAATCTGCTTTTGCTTGCTAACCTTTCTGATCTTCTGAGTCCTAAAAAAAGTTCATCCTCCTGATTGAATGAATCTAATTCATCTAATGGTCTGTAAACATTCCTATCTACCCTATATGGACCATTGTTAGCAATGCCCTCATCATACTTCTCGTTATAATCAACCTCAGGGCGTGTTCTTCTGATATATCCTTTAACTTCACTATTCACTTTTATTTTGGGCGGACCCGGGTATGCCTTCCCTAGCTCATACTGTCTCTTATCTCTAGCATATTTCCTTTGTTTAGTTTGAAAAACATTAAACACTTTTTTATCAATCTTAGTCAAAATTCTATTATACAAATCCTCATATTCATCAAACAATAAATCGTTTGTAATATCAGTATTCAATGTATCAGTTTCAGTTTCCAAATCAATCAATATACTGTCATTGTGTTTAATCAGTCTTTCCACCAATCTTTTACCACACTCATTAAAAAAACTGTTCCATTCTTTAGTAACCTCTTCAGAGTAAAAAATGCCAAAGGGATATTTATACATTCTTAGTACTTGTGGTATAATGTCATTATTCACACAAAACTTTAAATAATTATTGTCAATTTGTAGGCGCTTTAATTTAAAGAGTTTTTTCTCCAAGAGAAAAATCATCTCTTTTAATGTAAATGAATTTTCATTTTCCACCTCCGATGAATAGTGTACTGCCAATGAAGGAAGTTTGTAATCAAAACTAAAAGTTTTTGTAACCACGTCCTTATAACTTAAAACTGTTGAAAAGTTAGTGGCAACATTAGAACTAGAGGCATTTAACACACCATTAAAATCATTTAATACACGTTGCGTGTTAGATAGTAAAGTACCTTTTTTGGAAAAATCATGTTCTTGCCGTCGATTCAGTTGTTGCCTAAAAACTGGCTTCTTAGATCCAACAGGGTTCGTTCCTAATGTGTTTTCTTTACTGGAACCCAAGGTACCTGCTCGCGTTCGTACACCACCATTGCTCTCCATGTTCGAGCATGGAGACGACGTCATCACGGCAGTACCATCGACTTGACCAGAGGAACCCTCTCTACCAAAAACAGGAACAGGAGCACCATCTATTGGATCCTTTTGGCTCAACAATTCAATGAGCCTGGTTAAGTCACCTTTCACAGAACTCAGCTCCCTGCGCATCTTGTTTACTTCATTTTGAATGCCATCGACAGATCCAAGATGCGAGCCATCAATTTCCACCAAAGTGGGGGAATCATTTTGCGAAATATTCATCACGGCACCAGTGCTAAGTGTACAAATATACCAACCACTTGTATGTGGACACTGGCTCCAAATAGACCAATAAAATCAACGAAGTAAAACCAGTAACAACTCCAAAAGTGAACAAGGTCCAGTACCACAATAAAGTGCAAAAGTCAATTTTAATAACTTGATAAAGCTGAATACATGAGTGCTTTCGTCTGAGACACAGACTTCTTCAGATAAAAGCACTGGTGCCAAAAACCTGATTATATACAGGTCACTTAATACAATAATTAACAATCAATTAATTAAATTAAACAGTACCCTTCCTTGTTAATTTAAAAAAACAGTCTAAAATCCACTTCCAATTGAAAAATATTATATAAATATATATATTATACAATGCTACTTATAGAATTCCAAAAGTCTTAATTCTGCATAATAAAATGCACACAATAAACAACCAAATGTTAATTTTTTTTTAAAATATGTTAATATGTTGTTGTAAAAACATGAATTCCACCATATATTGCATGCTGTTGTTCATTAAATACAATCAGCTCTTGCTGTTAAGATAGATTTGATGCTTATGTATTCGTTTAAACCTGGTGGTATATTTCCCTCAGCCTGAGTTGTCATTTAAGCTCTTTATTGAGCAGAAGAGTTTTAAAATTACCCCTTCCCCTGAAATTGTTTTCTTTTACTATATCTATAATCCCAAACATGTAACCATTAAAAAACGGACAGACTGAACCATGCTTATATAAAGCATTAGTAACTTTGCCTGTTTTGCTGTCGACAGTGTTCATACATACGCTCTTTTAGAGACCTTTCTGTTTTTCCTATGTAAAATGCACAACATGATTTACATAGAGCTAAATAAACAACCATTTTGGTTTTACAATTCCCTTTACAGAACCTAACCAAGCTATTTAAACCATTGCTTAGCTTGATTGTAGGTTCACTGTAAATCATGGAACACATACTACAATTTCCACAGGCAGTAGTTGCTCTAAATGTTATTAAATTTGTATTAATATGTTCAAATGTCCTTTTAAAAATTTTTCCTACTTTATATGTAAATACAGGTTTGTTTCCAACTGCATTAAAAACTTCTTTATTAGTTTTAAATATATTCCAGTGTGAGCTTAAAATTTGTGTGAACATATCTGAAAATGTATCATGTTGTATAATGCAAGCCCCTTTAAACCTTTTTTCTTCTTTTTTTCTTCCTATTATCACCTCGGCACTGCCCATTAAAGGTTGCCCCAAAAGGGGCTTATATTTAATACCCCATCCTGAGTAAACCTCATTTAATACTTCCTTAACCATGTTAATAGGATAATCCCTTTCAACAAACATATTACCAAGAAAGGTAAAAGCCCCCCTGAGATCACCATGTTCAGAGGTCATTCTTGCGATCCTCACCGCCTGCCCCTTAACAATACTTTTCTTTTGCATAGTAGGATGATTACTAAGATAATGTAAATAGCTATTACACCATGTATTTTTTCTGTAAATGTTAGACTTAAAACCTTTTAAGGTTTTACAAATAGTGACATCTAAGTAATTAATACTTTCACCATTAAAATAATGTGTAAATTTCAAAAAGGATGTACACGAATTCAAATATAACATAAAGTTTTCTAAATCATCCTGTGTTCCGTACCATAAAACAAAGATGTCATCCAAAAATCTTACATATAGTCCAATATTTGAAAAGAAAGGACAATTAAACACATATCTATTTTCCCATTCAAGGAGAACCAAATTTGTGAACACGGGTGCACAAGCTGCACTCATTGCCACTCCGCTAATTTGTTGGAAGAATTCTCCTTGAAAATGGATGTAGTTTGAATCTAATACTACTTCCATAAGTTCCAAAATTAAAGTTATTTTATCCTTGGGTAAAGTAGAAAACTTGGTCAAACTGTCACCAAAATATTCATGCCCTTCGTTCCTAGGAATACATGTGAAAAGGTCCCTAACATCTGTGGTCAAAAACATACAATCTTTTTTCCATAGATTGTCATTTATTTTACTAAGAAATTCCCATGAATCTTTTACCAAATGATGGGTCCTATTAATAATATCTTTGGTGTGATAGTCAATGTACACAGCTAAAGGATGCGTCTTTGAATTTTTTGCTGATACTATTGGTCTAAATGGGGGCTTAAGAATTGACTTGTGCACCTTAGGTATTCCAAATATATTGGGAATAACAGGATATTCTTGTTTCAAGAACTTATACGTCTTATCATCAATTCTATTTTCAATAAGATATTCTTCTAATAAAGAATCTATTCTACTATGCCCAATATTAATCTCATTAATAGATAAAGGTGCATAAGTTTTATTGTCCAACAGAATATTAGTAATTACATTATTGTAATCTTATTTGTTGTATAAAATTACTCCCCCACCTTTGTCTGGCTTCATGATGCGAAAAGTGTCCTGAGCCTGCAATTCTTCCAACAAGTTTCCTTTCTCACTGGACAAATTCAAATTTTTCATTTGCCATCTATTTTGAACATACAGGTGATACAATTCGTCTGTAACTATCTTTTCAAACATAAGTAGTAATGGATGAAGTGGGGGGTTAAATGTACTACTCCTTACTAACTCATTGTAGTGACCACCATTGTTTTCAGTGTCATTATTATACAAGATTTTTAAATTTAATTTCCTTAAATATAATTTTAAATCAACTAGATGATTAGCTATGTCCCCATATTGTGTTTTCACAAATTTAAAACCCTTTGAGAATAAAGAAAAATGCAGTTTCGTCAAATTACAAGATGTGTAATTGAAAATTTTGAAACCATTGTATTCATTAATAATACCATCATAGTCTTTAGAAATACTTATTTCCCTTTCCTCGCTACTTTTTTCCACTCATATTCCTTCCCATAACTGTTGGTGGAAAGTCCTGGGTCTGATGGAAATCTACTTTTGCTTGCTAACCTTTCTGATCTTCTGGGTCCTAAAAAAAGTTCATCCTCCTGGTTAAATGAATCTAATTCATCTAATGGTCTGTAAACGTTCCTATCTATCCTATATGGACCATTGTTAGCAATGCCCTCATCATACTTCTCGTTATAATCAACCTCAGGGCGTGTTCTTCTGATATATCCTTTAACTTCACTATTCACTTTTATTTTGGGCGGACCCGGGTATGCCTTCCCTAGCTCATACTGTCTCTTATCTCTAGCATATTTCCTTTGTTTAGTTTGAAAAACATTAAACACTTTTTTATCAATCTTAGTCAAAATTCTATTATAGAAATCCTCGTATTCATCAAACAATAAATCGTTTGTAATATCAGTATTCAATGTATCACTTTCAGTTTCCAAATCAATCAATATACTGTCATTGTGTTTAATCAGTCTTTCCACCAATCTTTTACCACACTCATTAAAAAAACTGTTCCATTCTTTAGTAACCTCTTCAGAGTAAAAAATGCCAAAGGGATATTTATACATTCTTAGTCTTTGTGGTATAATGTCATTATTCACACAAAACTTTAAATAATTATTGTCAATTTGTAGGCGCTTTAATTTAAAGAGTTTTTTCTCCAAGAGAAAAATCATCTCTTTTAATGTAAATGAATTTTCATTTTCCACCTCCGATGAATAGTGTACTGCCAATGAAGGAAGTTTGTAATCAAAACTAAAGGTTTTTGTAACCACGTCCTTATAACTTAAAACTGTTGAAAAGTTAGTGGCAACATTAGAACTAGAGGCATTTAACACACCATTAAAATCATTTAATACACGTTGCGTGTTAGATAGTAAAGTACCTTTTTTGGAAAAATCATGTTCTTGCCGTCGATTTAGTTGTTGCCTAAAAACTGGCTTCTTAGATCCAACAGGGTTCATTCCTAATGTGTTTTCTTTACTGGAACCCAAGGTACCCGCTCGCGTTCGTACACCACCATTGCTCTCCATGTTCGAGCGTGGAGACGACGTCATCATGGCAGTACCATCGACTTGACCAGAGGAACCCTCTCTACCAGAAACAGGAACAGGAGCACCATCTATTGGATCCTTTTGGCTCAACAATTCAATGAGCCTGGTTAAGTCACCTTTCACAGAACTCAGCTCCCTGCGCATCTTGTTTACTTCATTTTGAATGCCATCGACAGATCCAAGATGCGAGCCATCAATTTCCACCAAAGTGGGGGAATCATTTTGCGAAATATTCATCACGGCACCAGTGCTAAGTGTACAAATATACCAACCACTTGTATGTGGACACTGGCTCCAAATAGACCAATAAAATCAACGAAGTAAAACCAGTAACAACTCCAAAAGTGAACAAGGTCCAGTACCACAATAAAGTGCAAAAGTCAATTTTAATAACTTGATAAAGCTGAATACATGAGCGCTTTCGTCTGAGACATAGACTTCTTCAGATAAAAGCACTGGTGCCAAAACCCTATTATATACAGGTCACTTAATACAATAATTAACAATCAATTAATTAAATTAAACAGTACCCTTCCTTGTTAATTTAAAAAAACAGTCTAAAATCCACTTCCAATTGAAAAATATTATATAAATATATATATTATACAATGCTACTTTTAGAATTCCAAAAGTCTTAATTCTGCATAATAAAATGCACACAATAAACAATCAAATGTTAACATTTTTTTAAAAATATGTTAATATGTTGTTGTAAAAACATGAACTCCACCATATATTGCATGCTGTTGTTCATTAAATACAATCAGCTCTTGCTGTTAAGATAGATTTGATGCTTATGTATTCATTTAAACCTGGTGGTATATTTGCCCTCAGCCTGAGTTGCCATTTAAGCTCTTTAGTGAGCAGAAGAGTTTTAAAATTACCCCTTCCCCTGAAATTGTTTTCTTTTACTATATCTATAATCCCAAACCTGTAACCATTAAAAAACGGACAGACTGAACCATGCTTATATAAAGCATTAGTAACTTTGCCTGTTTTGATGTCGTATTGGTGTTCATACATACGCTCTTTTAGAGACCTTTCTGTTTTTCCTATGTAAAATGCACAACATGATTTACATAGAGCTAAATAAACAACAATTTTGGTTTTACAATTCCCTTTACAGAACCTAACAAAGCTATTTAAACCATTGCTTAGCTTGATTGTAGGTTCACTGTAAATCATGGAACACATACTACAATTTCCACAGGCAGTAGTTGCTCTAAATGTTATTAAATTTGTATTAATATGTTCAAATGTCCTTTTAAAATTTTTTCCAAATTTATATGTAAATACAGGTTTGTTTCCAACCGCATTAAAAACTTCTTTATTAGTTTTAAATATATTCCAATGTGAGCTTAAAATTTGTGTGAACATATCTGAAAATGTATCATGTTGTATAATGCAAGCCCCTTTAAACCTTTTTTCTTCTTTTTTTCTTCCTATTATCACCTCGGCACTGCCCACTAAAGGTTGTCCCAAAAGGGGCTTATATTTAATACCCCATCCTGAGTAAACCTCATTTAATACTTCCTTAACCATGTTAATAGGATAATCCCTTTCAACAAACATATTACCAAGAAAGGTAAAAGCCCCCCTGAGATCACCATGTTCAGAGGTCATTCTTGCGATCCTCACCTGCCCTTAACAATACTTTTCTTTTGCATAGTAGGATGATTACTAAGATAATGTAAATAGCTATTACACCATGTATTTTTTCTGTAAATGTTAGACTTAAAACCTTTTAAGGTTTTACAAATAGTGACATCTAAGTAATTAATACTTTCACCATTAAAATAATGTGTAAATTTCAAAAAGGATGTACACGAATTCAAATATAACATAAAGTTTTCTAAATCATCCTGTGTTCCGTACCATAAAACAAAGATGTTATCCAAAAATCTTACATATAGTCCAATATTTGAAAAGAAAGGACAATTAAACACATATCTATTTTCCCATTCAAGGAGAACCAAATTTGCGAACACGGGTGCACAAGCTGCACCCATTGCCACTCCGCTAATTTGTTGGAAGAATTCTCCTTGAAAATGGATGTAGTTTGAATCTAATACTACTTCCATAAGTTCCAAAATTAAAGTTATTTTATCCTTGGGTAAAGTAGAAAACTTGGTCAAACTGTCACCAAAATATTCATGCCCTTCGTTCCTAGGAATACATGTGAAAAGGTCCCTAACATCTATGGTCAAAAACATACAATCTTTTTTCCATAGATTGTCATTTATTTTACTAAGAAATTCCCATGAATCTTTTACCAAATGATGGGTCCTATTAATAATATCTTTGGTGTGATAGTCAATGTACACAGCTAAAGGATGCGTATTTGAATTTTTTGCTGATACTATTGGTCTAAATGGGGGCTCAAGAATTGACTTGTGCACCTTAGGTATTGCAAATATATTGGGAATAACAGGATATTCTTGTTTCAAGAACTTATACGTCTTATCATCAATTCTATTTTCAATAAGATATTCTTCTAATAAAGAATCTATTCTACTATGCCCAATATTAATCTCATTAATAGATAAAGGTGCATAAGTTTTATTGTCCAACAGAATATTAGTAATTACATTATTGTAATCTTCTTTGTTGCATAAAACTAGTAGTAGCATAGTAGAATAGATTCTTTATTAGAAAACTATCTTATTGAAAATAGAATTGATGATAAGACGTATAAGTTCTTGAAACAAGAATATCCTGTTATTCCCATATTTGGAATACCTAAGGTGCAAATCAATTCTTAAGCCCCATTTAGACCAATAGTATCAGCAAAAATTCAAAGACGATCCTTGTACATACTATCACGCCAAAGATATTATTAATAGGACCCATCATTTGGTAAAAGATTCATGGGAATTTCTTAGTAAAATAAATGACAATCTATGGAAAAAAGATTGTATGGTGAAAGTATTAATTACTTAGATGTCACTATTTGTAAAACCTTAAAAGGTTTTAAGTCTAACATTTACAGAAAAAATACATGGTGTAATAGCTATTTACATTATCTTAGTAATCATCCTACTATGCAAAAGAAAAGTATTGTTAAGGGGCAGGCGGTGAGGATAGCAAGAATGACCTCTGAACATGGTGATCTCAGGGGGGCTTTTACCTTTATTGGTAATATGTTTGTTGAAAGGGATTATCCTATTAACATGGTTAAGGAAGTATTAAATGAGGTTTACTCAGGATGGGGTATTAAATATAAGCCCCTTTTGGGGCAACCTTTAGTGGGCAGTGCCGAGGTGATAATAGGAAGAAAAAAAGAAGAAAAAAAGTTTTACAGGGGCTTGCATTATACAACATGATACATTTTCAGATATGTTCACACAAATTTTAAGCTCACATTGGAATATATTTAAAACTAATAAAGAAGTTTTTAATGCGGTTGGAAACAAACCTGTATTTACATATAAAGTTGGAAAAAATTTTAAAAGGACATTTGAACATATTAATACAAATTTAATAACATTTAGAGCAACTACTGCCTGTGGAAATTGTAGTATGTGTTCCATGATTTACAGTGAACCTACAATCAAGCTAAGCAATGGTTTAAATAGCTTGGTTAGGTTCTGTAAAGGGAATTGTAAAACCAAAATGGTTGTTTATTTAGCTCTATGTAAATCATGTTGTGCATTTTACATAGGAAAAACAGAAAGGTCTCTAAAAGAGCGTATGTATGAACACCAATACGACATCAAAACAGGCAAAGTTACTAATGCTTTATATAAGCATGGTTCAGTCTGTCCGTTTTTTAATGGTTACAGGTTTGGGATTATAGATACAGTAAAAGAAAACAATTTTAGGGGAAGGGGTAATTTTAAAACTCTTCTGCTCAATAAAGAGCTTAAATGGCAACTCAGGCTGAGGGCAAATATACCACCAGGTTTAAACGAATACACAAGCATCAAATCTATCTTAACAGCAAGAGCTGATTGTATTTAATGAACAACAGCATGCAATATATGGTGGAGTTCATGTTTTTACAACAACATATTAGCATATTTTAAAAAAAATGTTAACATTTGGTTGTTTATTGTGTGCATTTTATTATGCAGAATTAAGACTTTTGGAATTCTATAAGTAGCATTGTATAATATATATATTTATATAATATTTTTCAATTGGAAGTGGATTTTAGACTGTTTTTTTAAATTAACAAGGAAGGGTACTGTTTAATTTAATTAATTGATTGTTAATTATTGTATTAAGTGACCTGTATATAATCAGGTTTTTGGCACCAGTGCTTTTATCTGAAGAAGTCTGTGTCTCATGTATTCAGCTTTATCAAGTGACTTTGCACTTTATTGTGGTACTGGACCTTGTTCACTTTTGGAGTTGTTACTGGTTTTACTTCGTTGATTTTATTGACGTCAGCTATTTCCCAGACAAAATCCATTAGGTGGCTATGGATCATCGACTGTATAAAAAGGTGATGTCTGTGTGTGTGTGTGTGTGTGTGTGTGTGTGTGTGTGTGTGTGTGTGTGTGTGTGTGTGTGTGTGTGTGTAAATCTGCAAAAGTATGTTGCCTAATCTTATTCTCAACTATCTCATTATTATTGTAAGAAGATATAAAAAATATCTAAGCTATAAACCAATTTTCTCTTCCTGTCAAACTTACAGTTTTAGAGTGATTGACAGGCCCCAGAAGGTGTTGGATCGGTTGGACAGGAAAACAAGAAGGCTGCTTCATGCTCATCAAATGATTTATAAAAATCAGTATATATCAAGACTATATATTCCCCGTTCTGAAGGAGTTATGGGCCTCCTCAAAATTGCTTACATTTATAGATCTGCACTCATGGGACTTCATAAAAATCTACTGACCTCACAAGACTCAAACGTAGTGAAAGTTTTAAAACATAAGGAGAATAAGTCTAAGATGGCTTCCTTGCTTAGTTTAGGAGAAGCACATCGGTGTCAAGCAGGAATGGAAATCAGACCAGAAGTAGATAAAAATCAGGCAACAACTGAATGAGCCAAAAAAAACAAAAGAAAGACTATAAGGTGAAGGATCTAGATGAGAAGGCAAGAAATGTGAAAATTCATAAATACAGTTGCAAGTACAGAAAACTTTTGGAACAACCTCATGTTAATCAGGACTAAACGCAGGAATGGTTAAAGAGAGGTAAATTTAAACCAAAAGATGAAAGGTTAGTATTGGCGGCCCCAGATAATGGTCTATGTACATCATGGTTTACAAAGTCCATTGGGCATTTGGGAGAAAGAGACAAATGTAGGTTTTGTAAAACATTATTGGAAACAGTTGCACTTCTTGTTGCTGGTTCTGATATACTAATGGCAGAAGGACTGTATACTGAAAGTCATAATAATGTAGCAATACTGTTGCATTCAGGATTGTGCAAACAATATAATATTGAAGTAGCTGAAAATATTGGAAACATGAGCTACAAAGCATTATAGAAAATGATGATTTATATCACATAGGCTCGCCCATTACCAACAATTCAAAAATAGATGCAAGAAAACTAGATACAGTAGTCCATGAAAAGAAGATAAAAGTAGCACTGATCATTGAAATAGCTACACCCAGTGACTACAGTGTTTTACATACAAAGAGAAACAAAGTCATAAAATACCAGAATTTGCAGGCAGAAACAAGGGCAAAATAGAAGAATGATACCCAGACAGTTCTAATAGTAGTGAGAACAACAGGTCTTATAAAAAAGAATTTACAATTATTTTTAGATATGTTACCAATACATGTAACTGCATGAATTGCAGAGGGAGTCATTACTGGACACATTGTGGGTGCTGCGAAGAACACTTCTGGCTAACATCTAAGAGTGAAACAATACTAATTTTATGAACTTTAATCATACTTTAACCTAGGAATGGGGTCCATTTCTGTCATGATATTAGAAACCCAAAAGAACTGGAGTAATTAAAAAAGGAAAGAAGAAGGCATTATCTGAGTACTCTGTTTGACTGTTAGATAACATGTTAATGGTACACATTCCCTAAAGTAATAACCAGGATTGAGATTTTTGCTAATATGTTTAAATAAGTGAAGGAATAACAGCTTAATTCTTAATTGTTGGAGAGAGATCACTTTAGCTCACTTGTATGTCTGTGGCAAAGAAAACCACTGAAATGGTGTAAGGGTCAAAATCTTGTCCAATTATTTAAGAGTGTAATGATAACATTGCAATCTATGTAAGGTACAGTAGTTTACTGATATAAATGAAATGTGAATCCTTTGATGTTTTGCTAATAGGTTAAATAGCCCTTGAAATTACTTTAGATATCTCATAGCGACTCTGCTGGATACAAATGACCTTCAGATCTTCATGAATGGGCAAATATGTTTCTTCCATTTACAGTTTAACTTGGTCAGTCTGTATATTTTATTTTTTTTCAAAGTAGTAGATATTAGAATGAGTTTACATATTGACTACAAAATGGCTGAGTATACAAGTCATAACTACGAGATTGTATCTGATTAAATTATCTTATAATAAAACTGTAACACAAAGATGAGTTTTAGTGTATTAAACACACACACACACACACACACACACACACACACACACACACACACACACACACACACACACACACACACACACACACACACACACACACACACACACACACACACACAGGCCTGTAATGTCTGGAACTGAAAAATATGCATTTAATTAATACACAAAATGAGAGCCAGAAGGATCACATTTTCATTTATATTTGCTGGAGGAATGCCTGAGTTTCTTAATGGCAGGAGAAAATCAACAATGTAGCCTTTAAAAGGCATTCATTGCCACCTATGGATTGCATCTTTGCTTTATTCTCTGGCCAGACCCCCTTGGACATATTTTGGTTTCATGCATACTCTCCTTCTTTCTATGTGGTTTTGTGGTGATTTTATTTTTTTAATTAACTATAGATTCTTGTAAATACTAACAGAATATGAGCAACCATTGTGCTCTGATGCTCATTCTCTTTCATTAATACAGTACTGACTTTTTGTACCTCTCAGACAATTACCAAAATAAATCTGTTAACAGATTAATCAATATATGTGCTTTTCTCATTTTGAAAATTAATGCTATATAAAGATTTTTTTAAATGTTGGCAAGCTATTTGCTCCACTAAATCCTGTTTGGAAACATAGACCATCGTTCTGGATAACACGTCCTAAAACATCACTGTATTGGTTACTTGAAGCAATCACATTTGCTTTCAATAATTATAAATGACTGCTATGATATGTTGGTATATTCTCCCTGTCTGTGAGAATGACAGGTATGTTCTATGGGGTGGAAAACAAGACATCTGTCAGAATAACTGGCAGATGGCACACAAGGGCTGTTTTACTTAAATTTTATGAAAAAGGAAAATAATTAACTGTAATGTTTAGAGTATGATGAAAGTGAAAAGTTAGACATTACTTATTTAATTCATGCAGTAGGCCATTTAATAGTGCAACTCTTTAGTTTTTTTTCAGTTCTGAGCTTTGTCTTCTTTAACAGCCCAGGTAAAACTACTCTTATTAGTAGATTGAAGTGTTCTTAAAAGGTTTCCTCCTGCAAGTATTGTACGTGCATCATCAAATTAGCTTTCTGATAAAACACCTGAGGGTACAATAAGAAAACAATTCAAACTAATACAGATGAAATTGGACATAGTAACCATTCAAAGAGCGAGAGAGAGAGAGAAATGGGAAGAGGAAGAGATGGAGAGAGCAGGAAAAACTTGAATGTAGCTGTAGTGTGGGCCTTGTTAGGTAGCAACAAGGTGCAGTACAGGAGAATACCGAGGGTGTTGGGCAGTAATCTGAATCAAATGAGACTGAATATAAGTCTTAATTCAATGTATGAAACTGCATGTAAATTAAAACATAAACATGTTTCACTGGGAGCAAAAACAAATGTTTTTTTATGGGAGGTAAAGCCTTTTGGACATCCCAGAGTGAGTTATGCCCCTTGTATCTTTCACTTACTATAATTGCAAGGTCTCTACAGCTTGGGAGAAGAATGATTTTCTCTGTTTTCTACAATGCACTCACTGTGATAGAGTTCCATGTTTCAGTGATGCAATCCAATCAGAATCATAAGTTTTGATTCACTGCCCTACTCTTATAAACATCCACAGAATTTAGTAAGCAAGTAGAGAAAGGAAGCAGATTGGCAGGCACTTTTTCCTTATCTGTGCCTCTCTGTTTCACACACACACATAGACACACACACACACACACACACACACACACACACACACACACACACACACACACACACACACACACACACACACACACACATACAACCACTCTGTATGCAGAGAAAGGGACAATTTAAATACCTACCTAACCCTACTACATAACTTTGCGAGATGAAAGAAAACTAGACTACCTGAAACAAACCTACAAAAACAGAGAAAAAATGGTACTTACATATTATCGCAACCAGATTTTCGCGATAATAGTGCTTGCTTCCTGATGCAGAAATCTAAAAACAAATGTATGCAAAATCACAATGTCAACTTCATCTAAAAACATTGTTTAGGTAGCAAAAACATTATAAAATTAAAGGAATGAGTGCTTGTTTCAAGCTATGCTGTTTTACGATATCTTGTCACTGTAAATACATTTTATACAGCAGCTATGTGTAATACACATTCCATATTTCCAGCCGCGAGCCTGTAAATGTTGTCAAAGTTATACTTTAGATTATTAAAGACGATCTTTGTAGATATTCAGTGGCAGTGAACTAACTCCAAAAAACAACCTTTATAAATACAATGCATTTGTGGGATCTACCTAAGACAGAAAAGGAGTCAATAGCACTTTTATAGCAATATGGCATTATATCAACAAGTAAAGAATGCTGCTCCAGACATTCAATGACATTGTACTATGGGAAGCAGATTTTTTGGAAATGCAATACAGAAAAATGTTACCAACACATAGGAGATCGAGTGAGTAATTTCTCTGATTGAAGTAGAATTAATTTTACCACCGCTGTCCGCTTCATTTATTGTTGGTCAAAGCAGATGACATCTATAAGTTTCTGTCAGGAAGAACTAGACATGGCTGACAAGACAGTCATAGACTGGAGTAACTATTTACGTGATATCTGTGTCTTAGAATTGGAGAAAAAGGACAAGAAAGAAATCGGAGGGCCAGGGTGTATTGTGGAAATAGATGAGACTCTTTTTACTAGACGTAAAAGTAATGCTGGCCATATTCTCCCTCAACAGTGGTATTTGGAGGGATATGTAGGGAGACAAGAGAGACTTTTCTTGTAAATGCTCCTGACAGAACAGCCGCAACATTATTTAATAAAATCAAAGAATACATTAAACAGGGCACTACTATTTATTCAGATTCATGGTGGGCGTATCAAACTCAACAACTAGAAGAAGCTGGTTTCACTCATGAAAAAGTTATCCATAGCTACAACTTTGTAGATCTAAACACAGGAGTGCATATACAATACATAGAAAGAAGTGGAGAAACAAAAAACAGAGAGGCACTGCAAGACACCATTTGGACTCCTACCTAATTGAATATATCTGCTGTGAAACACAGCTTGCACTAAAGAAAGACTTATTTGATGCAATCTTGACAGCAATAGCAGACAATTTCTCTCCATAGAAAAAGTGTAACCCAGCAAATGAACCATCTACAAGTGAATCTACAAGTATGTTTCCTTAATCAGCGAGAAAATATTTATAAATATGCTGTTCAAAACATCCAGAAGACATCCATATGAATACTATGCAAAACATCCAGAAAACATTACAACAATAACTTATCCCCCCAAAAAAATCCATTTCTGTCAAATACTACAAGAATGCTCTTCGTAACTTTAGCCTCCGTTGTCAAGACCTTCATCTCTTTTTGATTGTTTAGATTGCTATCACTTTTAACTTCAGTTATTTCATACAGTATGTCAAATAAAACTAGTTATTTACCAAAAAAATGTGTTGCTCCAGATTTCTTATTCTCAGGAAAAAGTTTAGTATCCAATTTTGTAGTAATCCATCACGCAGTAAAAATTAATGAACATTTCCCATACATCCTCAATTCACTTCTGCACTAAGACAGGACTGCAACCAATTTTGATGTACGCAAAGCAAGTTTCACATTTCTGCATTAATTTACACTACTAATTTGGGACAGACAATGTTGTAACCAAAGAAAACATCAAACTCTGTCTTACGTTTAGTCCCACAATCTGTTTTTGGGCCAACAAACATATTACCACAACCGCGAAAATCTGGTTGCGATAATATTTAAGTATGGAAAAGACATATACAGACTCCACATAGAAGGTACCCCAGCCAATAACCTTATTGGAGATCCTCTTGCCGTGAGGCAACAATGATGCTTTCTGTACCACTATAATATCTGGCAGCTCTACATGCTATGTGGTTATTCTTTGCAGACTCTAAGGGTAGGTCATATAAAATATGGAATCCACAAACCACACACTATTAAACATAACATAGTGCAAATTAATCAAAGGGGTTACAGAAGCCTGACATAAAAAAAGAAAGAACCTTCGGCCATTTAAGAAGCAATAAAGAATGGTGAATCTAAGATCTGATAATGTTGTGAAAAAGTAAAAAGGTAAAATGGGTATTAGAAGAATAGCAATACAAACCCGAGCACCATAGTATACATATAAGGAAGCAGAATTCCAGCAACAGGCAGAGTAGTGTGGTGACAGTGTAAAACACACAACTGCATGGTTACAGAAGATAGGATTGTAGATTAGTGTTTTAGACTGCAGAATTGTAATACATGTGGATTAGAACAGTGAAATATGAAAATTATACCTTGCACCATACAGAGATGCAGGTAACTATAGCTAGCTATCAGCTGATAATCAAAAAGGCAGATCAAAGTGGTACAGATGACATTGCTAAAGTAAACAGAATGGATTTATTAACCAATGAACCTTTGGCTCATAAAAAGGGTATATGAACTTCATTCTTAACAACTTATGTTTCAATTTCCAAACATTTTAGATTATTAATAGACAGTGGAATATATATTATTACCTGATCAAAAAAGAGCTTTGAGTTTACCTCAATGTAGTCAATTTACTTATAAAAGATTATTCACAGTTGAATAAATCTTAAATGGACAGGCTAGACAACAAGTTAGAGTTTCCATAGGCCATCTTACTATGGGTGGTGCTAAACTGTCTGGTTATGTCCCTTGTGGGTACTGTTCTTGTCGTAAAGTATTAACTAAATGCAAAGAAATTTCTTCTGTGAATACTATTTTTCATATTTGAAATTTAATCACCTGTGACATGGATTGGATTGTTTATTTGGGGGTTTGCATATGTTCTGCTTTTGATGTTGGACAGACTTCTAGGAGTTTTAAACTGTTTATCAGGGAACTTCTAAGCGATATTAGATATCATAAGCAAAATAATGCATTGTTTAAATGTACAATTAAACACCTGACTGTTACTTTGAAGTTTATAGGTATAGAGAAGTTAGTCTATAATACACATGATAAATTGGCCTGGCATGACATACGTATAAAAAAAGAAAGGCTATGGATAATTAAATGAGGTGCCTTATTTTATCCTGTTATTAATGAATATGGGTGATTAATCTATTTTAGAATCCTTATATATTATCTATGAAGGGACAGGTACCTATCCTTTTAAGCTGGATGCTGATTTTTGTATTTAATTATGTCATTTCCATATATTTTCCTATATTGAAGAAGGTGCAATATGCCAAAACTGGTCTACTCTTCTATTGTAAACTTAAAGTTCAAGTGGATTAATTTATTTAGCCTAGTTTTGCTGGGGTTTTTGAGTGCATGATGTAATGTTATAATGAGACCATATAAAATGGCACATAATGTACAATGTATGCTGAAGAACAGATGAAGATATGACAGCATCCTAGTGTAGGTTTAGAGCAACTGGGGGGACGGGAGGAGTTTGCACACTGACAAGTATAACAATAAGATGAGGCAAAGAAGCTGTCATACAACTTACAGAGGTAAACACAATAGCATGTGCAACATGAAAATGTTCTATGTGATTTATGCAGCACAGAAGGCCATATAGCACTGTGAAAACAACAGAACATACAACAATGTGGTATATATTCTGATCCTGGTGAGAGTAGGAGCAGAGTGCATTGATTCCTGACTCTTTCTGGTTGGAGAGTGAGGGTCTGTGCTTAACATACCTGATTGGTCTGGTTGCTATTCGAGGCATCTACCAGAAAAAGGCTACAAGCCTGCAGACCCTTGCAACATCTGGAACAAGACTGTGGATCACCAAACATGCTGTGGGCTGCTTCTCATCTTGGGACTGGTGCTAACATGTTGCTTCTGGTGAGATAAGAAGCAAAGGAGCATTGTATCCCAACAGAGTGAAACTGTGGTGAGAGCAGCATTAGTAGTAGCCAGGCAGTAGCCATTCATGCGACTCCCCTCTTGTCATTATTCTTGACAAGCTCATTCTTTATTTTCAGGAAGTGCTGCTTGATTTCTTCCTAACTTTAGAATATCTGCCTAAAATACTTCATTCTTAAATTTTCAGGGTCTACATATTAGATTCCCCTCAAGTGTTTGACAGTGCTCTGGCTTCAGTACTTAATATATTGAGCTCATATACAGACATTTCTAAAGGTCAGTTCCCTGTGCCTTCTCCTGTCAACCTGGTGAACTTGGGCATTCTGAGGCAATGTAGCAACTGCCTCATGTACACAGACAACCCTCTCCTCTTACCTCCCAACACCATGACTTGTGAGATATATATATATATATATATATATATATATATATATATATATATATATATATATATATATATGTATAAGCCAAGCACTCTCCAGCCAAGACTGGATTAGCCAGTCAAGAGGAGAAGGTTAACACATGCACCACACCACATTCAACATATAGCCCTCCAGAACGTACAGCACCACAACCCTTACATAGTAACACCAAACACCCACCTACTTTTGTGGAGGCTCTCAATAACAATCTGCCCAAACAAGAGAGATCTCCTTGGCAGAAATGCAAACAACCTCCACATCCCAGCACAAACCATGAGACACACAGCTTACATAAACAGTGTGCCACTCAACCAAAGCCCATAAGGCAAAACAACTTACCCAATACACTAGTCATAGGTGACTCAATAGTAAGGCACACTGATGTCCCACTCACTAGATTGAATAAGGAGAAAGTTACGGTCAGCTGCCTGTCAGGTGGCAGGATCCGCCACATAACGCACACACTTAGGTCACTCCACAACAGGTACAAATATGACTCTGTCATTGTCCATGTTGGTGTGAATGACCTGGGATGTACCTCCCTAGACTACATGAAAAGAGACATAGAGGAGCTCTTGGATCTTGTAGCCCAGGCGGGTACGATCCTAGCACTGAATAGCATCCTATCATCATCCACAATGTTATTACAATACAAGCAGAAAATGATTGACTTTAACAACTGGCTAAGTTTCTGGTGTCATTCTAAGGGGATCCAGTATCTGTCTGCCTAGGATGACATGATCGACAGACCTCAATGCTTCACCAGAGATGGCCTGCACCTGTCACCCCAGGGATTCCAGATACTGGCCAAGGCTCTTGCCACCCCTATAGTGCCTTTTTTAGGCAATGTCCTGAGGACAAAATTAACACCATAACAGCTACAAGCAAATGAAATCTGAGGGTTATGCAACTCAATGCTAAAAGTCTAAATCTCAAAATGCATTTGCTCAAAGCACTCCTTAAAATGGAGAACAATGACATCTATGCAGTGACTGAGACCTGGTTCAAGGCTCCGGAGAGCACCGCAGCACTACCAGGCTATAATTTATACCACACCTTTTCACCCCTAAACCTGGACTGAAGCACTAAAGGTGGTGGTGTCCCCATATTCATAAAGGATATGCATATCCCCAGACTAGTAGCCCAACATAACGCATCAGAGATACTTCAGGTGCAACTAACACTGGGTAAAACTGCAATCCAGGTTGCAGCCTGCTATAGATCCCTCACCATGTCCCAAGACTCCCACTCCACATTCCTAAACACACTGGAAAATATTAGGGTACAACCCAATACCCTTATACTGGGAGACTTTAACTACCCCTCCATTAACTGGGAAAATTACTCGTGTACCAACACACTTGCTCAACATTTTCTGGAATTCATTAATTCCAACACCCTGGACCAACTCATTCTTACCCCCACCAGGGGTAGAAACATCCTTGACCTAGTCATTACTAACATGGGCGACCATTGCTCTACACCAGTAATCAACTCCTCCCTGGTCAGATCTGACCACAAGCTAATCACCATGGATATCCATATACCACCTTCACCCCTCCCCCAAAGGAAACCACTGTAAAAAACTTCTCCAAAGCCAATTTTGGGCTTCTAGAAACAGAGGTGGCTAACTTCACGACACCCATGCAAATGGAAAATATGTGCATGACTGCTGAATCATACACCAATGCACTGTATGAGCACATACACAAGTGCATGAAATGGGCAATACCAAACAGAACCAAGACGTAGTCCTCCAAAAAAGGAAGCCAATCTGGTGGTCCCCCACCATAAACAAACTCTGCAACAGAAGGAAAAAACTGTTGCAGAAAAGGCTGAATTCCCAAGACTGGAAAAACTTCCTTGTCAGCCTCAGCAAAAAACTGAGATCCATCATCAAATCCTCTAAATCTAGCTACGAAAACAAAATTGCTGCAGATTCTAAAGACAACCACAAGGCCTTCTATAGTTATGTCAAGAAGCTACACAGCAATACTCAGATCTTCTCTGAGTTACAGCATAATGGCAATACATATACAGAACTAACTGATATTGCCAACATATTGGCAGACAGGTTCAGTGCGAACTTACCCCCTTTCACTCCCTAAAGGACCTTTCACAATACCTGAGGAATGCCAAGTCCCTATTATCACAGCTACACAGGTAAAAAATGCACTGTCCAAAACCAAGAATACAGCTTCTATGGGACCTGATAATATCCCTGGCTGTGTTCTACATGAATTACAAAGTGAACTGGCACCATACCTGAGTACCCTGTTTAATCACAGCCTCATTTCAGGCTTTATTCCTACTGAATGGCACACTGCTATGGTCCTCCCACTCCACAAAGGGGGAACGACTACAGACCCTGGGAACTACCACCCCATTAGTCTGACAAGTCTGATATGTAAGGCTATGGAGCGCATCATCATGGACCTTATAAATAAGAACATAGGGAATCTCCAAACTTTGGACCCCACGCAGTGTGGGTTTGTGAAAGGTAGATCATACCTGCTCAACCTGATAGACATCTTCGAGTCTGTCACCAGAGCTGTGGATGAGGGCAAGGTAGTTCACACAGCCTACTTAGATCTTGCCAAGGCCTTCGACACCATCCCTCACTCAGGAATCATAGATATACTCACTAAACTAGCATAAACCCCTATGTCATAAGATGGGTTGCCAACTGGCTCTCTGATAGAACCCACACTGTGAAAGTAGTGGACTCCAAATCTGACTACCAACCAGTTACAGGTGGTGTCCCACAGGGATTGGTCCTAGGTCCTCTCCTGTTTGGCATCTACTTCTCTGAAGTTCAAGCAAATACAGAGGGACTCTGGCTGACCAAGTTCACAGATGATTGCAAACTGGGAGCCATTACTGATTCTCCAACTGATGTAGACATTCTACAAAAAGGCCTCACTGACAACAATGACTGGTGCCAGAACCATGGCCTTACGCTCAATGTAAAAAAGTGCATTGTCATTCCCTTTGGGAAAAATTCAGTGCCCATGAACTACCACATAGGTGGTAGCTCACTAAACACTGAAGGTGTGATAAGAGACCTGAGGACACAGGTTGACAGAAACCTCTCCTTTGATAACCACATTGCCACTGTAGTCAGAAATTCATTCTGTGTGGCACATCTCATTACAAAAGGTTTCTCATCCAGGAAGAAAGAGGTCATAATCCCTCTCTGCTCATCCCTCATTAGACCTATTATAGAATACAATATCCCCATTTGGTACGTACCTCACTAGACACCTACAACAACTGGAAATGCCACAAAAATACCTCATTAAGAGGATCTTAGGCCTTAGACACATGCCCTATATGGACAGACTCAAATAACTCCAACTATACTCTTGTCTCTTATCACCTACTTAGAGGCGATCTCTGCTTGACCTACAAAGCCATGTCTGACCCAGAGCTGCTAGATATGCTACACCCAAAGAAATCCCAATCCCTCCGTGCCACGCACTCCAGGCACCTAAACCTCATTGCCACAATAAACAGAACATGCTGGAGGGACAGGTTCCTAACCCAGACACTTTCCATACTCTGGAACAAACTTCCCATTCGCATCAAGCAGAGCACTTCAGTGGCCTTCTTTAATCAGATCAATTTTTAAGAGAAATCTTGACGAGTGGATGGGAAATAGGAAGTTCACCCCGGGGATGACTTCAGTGACCTTGCTTGACAGGGGCACTGGGAACTAACTTTGAGCGGCATGATGCCAGGGAATCTTCTTGGGCTAAGCTTATATAGACTCCAGGGCTGTTAGCCTAGTACACACCTATGTACCTATGAACCCACATAAACTGTCCAATGTAGACAGTGGTGGATCTGTGATATGATCCACTGTCCTTACAAGCTTTATTCCTTGCTGACACTATGAGGAGAAGAATATATGCTGACCAAAGCATCACACAGTGAACCTTGCATGAAGACCGCAGAAGCTATTGCTGTTGGGGATATCACACATGACACTACAACACAACATAAGGGATGCTGTAATAAAGTGATGTTCTCTGTAAGGATGGTATTTGGATGAAGTACTTGTGTCCAGAAAGACATACTGATGGATGGCGGTCTCCAGGAAAACAGCTGAATAACAAAATGAAGAATGGGGATTGTGGATGCACATGAGACGAGCTGCAGTGAGAACATGAGAAGTTGAGACAAAATGGAGAGTGGCAATATAATACAGTTAGTGGAAGCTTGCACAGAGAAAGTGAACAAGAGCAATGAACAAACAGGTAATGATGTAGTGAGTAGTATTTTTGGTAGTGTACTACTGTTTTCATACTATCTGGAGAAGCAAAAGAAGTGTTCAGGTAATATATGAGAGGAAGCAATAGGTTCCAAGTAGGATAATAGGTGTGCTAGGCACACAAATGGATGCCTTTGTACTTCACAAATAGAAAGAAAGTGATGCAGACCATTACTTATCATGCATTTTCATAAATCTCTTCAAAGAGCAAAACACTCTCAATGCTCCAACAAGAACTGCTGCACTTGCCAAATTTTCTTCAACGCTGAGCATAAGGGTTGCAGATATCTCCTATGATATATGTCAAAACTCCAGCTTGACATCATATATGGTAGCATTTTACCTGCCAGAAAGCTAATAGAATGGGAAGAGGCCAAGTATTTATTTAGACTGCAGGTTAGTGATTGCCTTCCCTATCAAGGATTGATATCAGAGTATAAGCAAAGAGAAAGAAATAGGGGGTCCTAAATGAAAGACCAGCACAGGTAGAGTTTTTAGTAGAATCTAGAACAGAAGCTGCCATTAAAAAGAAATAATTAGTAGAGCATATAAAATATTGCATGCTAACTATAAGAATGACTCAGAGAAGGTTAGAAAAGATTGGAAAGAGAGATTAGATAAGCAATTCACAAAGAAACAATGGCAAGATATATGAATGTGTTCCAAATATGTAGCAAAATCTAGAAGATTTAAGATTTTTGCTTGGAAATGTTTACATAGATATTTTTATACCCCAAGTAAATGTTGGAGGTGTGACAGGGAAGAAAGAGGTACTTGGGAACATATTTTCTGAGAGTGTGATGAGTTGGACTTTAAAGATTCCTTGCGGGATGCACTGTTGGAGATGGTGGGTGGGCTGATCTGTGTGATGAGGGAAATGATTTGTTTGAGCTATGAATTGAATTGCCTAGACATGGTAAGGCCTTGATGTGTCTAATTATGGTGGCTGCCAAAAAAAAATTACTAGAAACAGGCAAGCAAAATCTAAACCAACTATATTAGAAGTAGTGAATATAGTAAAAGAGATAAAACAACTTGAACTGAGATCTTTAGGAAAGGGTAGGAGTAAAATACATAGGAAAAAATGGCCATTGTATGAACAATGCATACAGGATAGGAATAAGGTTTAAAAGAAGGCAGGACTTAAACGAACTGTAATGTTTGACTGAAAATGATTGGGTAGATTGTAAGTGATGTATAATGGCTGCAACTGGGAGTATGTCAGTATGGTTTGTGATATAAAATGCTTGCAACTAGGATTGTGTCATTGTGGTTTGTTTTCATTTGTATAAATGTAGGATTGCTTATGTCGTAAGTGATGGTTTAATAAAGATTTTCTTGTTTAAGAAAAAGGGCAGGAATTGCATAATTTATGTAATGTTGCTTAGGTTATATGATATATAGCAATATATGTGAAGTATACTGTTTGCTAATGTTAATTTGTTAATACAGTTTGATTACTTTTGTATGAATATAAAATTGCCTGTATCACAAGTGATAATTCAGTAAAGGTGTGTTTAAAAAAAACATTAATGCAACAGTAGCTAATGCAAATTGGTCTTCAGTTTGTAAAGGTTTATCTGAGCTACAATACTGTGACTCAAGGACTGAGAATTTTATTTTTCCTTTCTTTCTTTCTTTCTTTCTTTCTTTCTTTCTTTCTTTCTTTCTTTCTTTCTTTCTTTCTTTCTTTCTTTCTTTCTTTCTTTCTTTCTATCTGTCAACCATCACCCTCTTTCCTTCACAGAACAATTGTCCTTTTCATTCTGTCATTCTCAAGGATGTTACCATAGTGGAGGTGAACAACAGTCAGCAGTAGACTATCATCTTAGAATTTTTGCCAGAACCCCATTTCCTCAGAAATTACTCTTGCCAAAGCAGGGTCTTTAAATTTTAGAGGTAGTGGAGAGTATATGCTTCTGCACACTCACAGGTTTCCAGATGTAGTCTGAAGTTCTGTTTGGCAGAGAATAGGTGTCACATACTTTCCATAGGTTTTTCCTGTTATTCCCCTTCCTTTGAGACTCTTTAAGGTGACAGTAGAATAGATCTAGACTATCTTTCCACCCACCAGCGTGGGTGAGTTGATTAAGGATGCTCACTAACAATGCTCCCAACTGGCTCCTTCAGTTCAGGTATGACTACTGAGATCCTCACTAAAATAATACAGGGTATAAGTAACATGTCCTGTGCAAACTGCCTCAAGGCTCTGCCCCTGTATTTTGTCTACTACAGACTGTTGAGTGGAGATCTAGGCTTGGCATACAAGTCATTGTCAAACCCCACTCTGCTGGTACTCCTGCATATTTGCAAAACAGCCAGCCCCAGAATTACCCATTCTAAAGACTTAAACCTTGCCTGTGACATAAAGAGCTCCTGCTGGAGAGACAAGTATGTATCCCAGAGACTACCCCTTCTCTGGAACAGGTTCCCAATCCATGTAAATCAGAGTTTCTTCCTCACCTAATTCAACTGTAACTTGGACAATTAGATGGGGAACAGGAAATTCATGTCTGGTTTGGCACCTATGTCTCTAATGGGCACAGTCCACCTGTAAATGGTTCATCTCCTAGGGCCCTGCTTGTAAATAGTTCATTTCCCAAGCTCCTGCTTACAATTATCAAGGGTACTAGAACTTGTCAAAGATTTCCAATGCATGACTAGGCTTAATAAGGCCCTTGTGGGTGTTAGCCCAGTAAATACCTATGAATCTAAGTGATCCTGGACGTAGTCAGAGTTCATTATTCTAAGCAGGAGACTCACCATTACAATTACACTCTGTAGCATGACACGATTCCCACTGTATTATTGACAACACCTATCCAGTATCCCTGGGATAGACATACACAGGTGTTTTGGCTGCTGATGTGTTATCTGCACTCGTATGCACTGTGAGGCTGACACAACAGGTGGCTGAAAAGGCTGAGGTATAAGTTTGAAATATTTAAAACTTGAGCACCAAAAGCAGCATATATGAGCCAACATAACTTGCTGCAGTAAACAATCACCATGTCACCAACACAGCTACCATACATAAGAGGTCACACCTTTATTTCAGCAGATTCTGTAACAATAAGAAGACAATTATGGCTAGGGATTTAGATTATTAAAGCTAGGAACTTAGATAATCTCAATGGCTAATTTGTAGGACAGCCATAATTTCTACAGGGGAGAAAATCATATGCAATCAGACTAATACTATATAGGGCGTCTATATTATCAGAACGAACAGTTCAAACTCCGAATACCATATGGTCGAAGTTTGAAAATTTCAAATCCACAAAAAAAAAAAAAAAAACTGAGGTAGGCAAACTTTCATAAAGTGTTTAATGCAAGGGGGCAAGCCCCCCTGCACACCCCCACTACTTAAATATACAAATTCTGAGATCGCACTACATTGAAGCAAAGGGAAGAATTCCCTACATTGATCTCCGTTTATTCTTGCGATGTTTCCCATATTCGCAGATTTGGTATCGCCCAAATGGTATTCGCTCATTGCGGACTTCACCGTACTAATATAGACCCCTATATAGGTGACCAATCCATTAAACACATATTCCACAAGAGTGGAATAACAATTTGGGCACAGCAGACACATCCAGGTATCCATCCACAGCAGTGACTTCTATCATGATTCCACAATGTGCACTGGCCCAGCATTCTTACAGTAGTCCATGCCATGTGCTTTATACGCTGTTATGGTAGGCAGTGACATATGATGCAGTCAGACAGTGTATGGTGTGAATGTAGTATCAGTACTATATTACATATGTTATCACTCAACACCATATTATATCCCAGAATGGTATACAGGAGACTACACTACAACATATAGTGTAGTACATTTTTGTTTTCGTTTGTAACAATGTAGCTACTGGAACCACTTCTATGTGCTTATTTATGAAAAATAAAGTTCAGAAAAGAGGAAACTGCACTTCATGCCAAACATGCCAGTTTGCAGTCAAAATATATTCTTTTCTCAGGTACCTGCTCTGCAGGCCTTCCAAAATTCAAGTAAAAAAATTATACTTTCACATTAAGATACAGTATTCCCATATAGACAAGGTTCTGGTTCAGTTACTGGCAAAATAAATGAACAGCACTTATTAACACTTTGTGACAAGAGGAGATCTCTGTCTCCCCCCCACCTCTCTCTGCAGTTCCACAGATGTGGATAAACCAAAATATGTACTCCTTTTCCATAGGCAGGGAAAAATCCATCTTGCTTCTCTGGTAAAATGCTCAGTTCCCCTTCTTCCCAGGTATACTCCCTGGATTGCCTGCCTTCCTCCTTCTGGTATATATAACTCCTTCTGGAGTCCTATCCAGACCATCTTTTGACACAGTGAACAAAGAATCTGCTCTACTGGCTCCTAAATATCTACATGTGCAGTTGTCCCTCATTAACTCTAACCTTGTTGCCTCTTTTTGACTTATGTCCTTAAAGGGATGCTACATTTTCCTTCTGAGCTAGCATATTTACAAAAACAGCCACCATTAGGCTGTATAACCCCCCCTCCCCCCAGCTGCCGTCACCACCATGTGGAACCATCATTTCAAACCTTAGAAAATGTAATGTGTGCCTAGGATAGCCTAAATGAACTCAGGTGGTTTGCATGATCTTGAAGTTGAATGGCTGGAGGGCCATTGCCCACTGAGACAGTCTGGCATTGATGAATGTATGCTGAAATATGCTAGATGGGCATGATCTGCGATCAGGACAAGCTCTATCTCTATCTGTAAAAGACAATGTTGCAGGGTTGTGAGGGCCCACTTGATATTTCTTGGTATAATTAAGATTCCTATTAATACAGCAGATGGAGTACTCCCCCCCCCTCTACAAACTGAGACAAGGCTGCACCTATGTCTACCTTTGAAGGATCCATGTGTATTACAAATTGCTTTGAAAAGTTAGGGTTTATGAATATGGGCTCTTAGCATAGCATATTCTTTAGCTGTATAAGTCTTGTTAAATTGCATTTGTCCACTTTATTTACAGTAGGGCCTTACCTTTAGTCAGGCCAGTCAGCGTGCATGCCGTACTGGAAAATGTGGAATAAACTTCCAACAAAAGCTAGCCAGGCCCAAAAAACACTTTCATTTGCTTTGCAGTAGTTAATATGGGTTAATTTTACAATGCTTCCACTCTTTCACAGTTTACAAGTATTGGTCCATTTGCCATTTAATGGGTTTCTACCCTACCTAAATTGCACTGTCTGCATTAGCCATCAATACAGCCTAAACTAGAGAGTTCAAAATGGCAGATGGATTTCCCAATCTTGCAATCCAAAAAGATGATGCATATTAAGTTTGGAAGTCTAAGCATCAGCCTCTAGAATGTTGCAGGTTCTCCAAGATCAAAAATCATCACTCTATTATGAAGCATCCATTATGTGCCAAACATGTTGTTTTTATTTTCCTTAGCATCTGGGGCAAGCAGGATCTGTCAATAGCCCTTGGTTCAGTCTAAAGTGGACAGAAACCTAGTGTTGCCTAATTTCTCAGTTTGTCTACTTATGGCATGGTTTATAAACCAAACATAGGTATGCTGTTTAGCTTTCTAAAGTTACTGCATTATCTTGTAAACCCAAACAGACTGAGAACCAGTACAATGGACTTATTCCACCCACTCTGGGATCTCCTAAGTTTATCATTTTTCATACTTCACCCCTATATGTTTTGTAATGGGACTCAGGTACTTTTGTACAGGCACAGTTTATATGTCATGCTGCATTAAACTGGTTTTTCCAAGCAGCACTGAAAATATGCTATTATTTCTGAGTACAAATTGTTTCACTTCCTGTTTGGAGACAGTGATATTAGTAGTGTAGCAAAGGTGGGGTGAAGGGTGGTAATTGCCTCAGGCACAAAGTATATGTGTTCAAGAGCTCTGGAGCATTTTTCTATACTGAAATGCTGGTACAGAAAGGCACTTGAGTTCAGCATTTCACTTGAAGAGTGGGGGGCTGTGGATTGGCTGCCGTACTATAGATAGCCCATTGCACAGTAAGTAACATTAAGTTTGAGAGCTGTGTGGATATGGATTTGGTGAGGCATGATTGGCAGATTTACTGTACATTAATCAGAAAACTTTTTTTCTGTTTGGTCTACAATTTAAAGCTAGAGTGTGTGTGGATTTGGTGGGGCTTGACTGGTTGATTTGCTGTAGGAAACTGAAGACTTTTTTTATTTGTTTTGCTCTTCAGTTGAAGTGTTGAAAGGGTGGGGTGCAAGTCTGTGGGACTGGCACATTACACTAGATGAGACAGTTATGACTGAGTGATAGCATCTACCCTATTTTGACATCAGAACATACTGCAGGAACATTAACATCCCCTGCAAGAATACTTGCTACAGTAGTGCCATCAGATGTTTCTCTCAGTGGTTTCAGAACATTTGTATGATACAGCTGTTCTGATTTCATTTTTCTCATTTGTCTTACTTTATAATTTACTTCACATTATTTCTCTATTGCTTCAAATGGGCCTTTTAAATATGAGATGACTTTTGGGGCATAGTAAAAAGCATGCTTCTATTTGTTTTTTCTACATTTTGTCCCAGTTTGACATCAAAAGGGTACACAGAAGGTGGCTGTCATTTGGGGGTAGGAGTGCAGAGGCATACTGTATGTAAATATGACAACAGCATCTTGAAATATGTAATTGTTGGCATTTATGCCTTAATTTTAATTTCAATTTAACAACAGAGGTGAATATGCAGGAAGTAACTACGTATTCCCTGATATGATACATGTATCATATATGTATCATATATGTATCCTGATAAGCAGTTGCCTTCTCAGTTTATTGTGAACTGGTGACTGCTGTTTGGTCACCTTTGAGCATTTGAACTTGGATACAGCTTATTTCGTCCATGAAAAAAAAGTAAGATTGAATTTCTTTACATTATGCATGATTTTCATTCATGCCATCATTGGATCAAAATGTTAGAAAAAGCTCTGTGCACCTTAAAGCATTTATAAACCTGTGGTTTCTGTGTGTCAAGCAACCCCAACCACCCAGCTTCATTTAGTTATTACAGGGTAGTCTTGGTCAGTTAACATTTGTTGAAAGGATACAGGAAAAAATAAAGTTGAAGAGTTAAGACTGAATTTATTTCCTTAATCATGTCCCAGGATTCAGCAACAGTTATTCTCCCATGTCCATACAGAACAGCAATGTGCCTTGCCTTGCTTGTACCTACTCAGCACAAGATCCTCGTGGTGGCCAGCAGAGTAATCCAAGCTTCAGAGAGCTAAAAAAGTGACTTTACCTGATATAAGTATTTTTTTGTGGCTTTCCACTTCTATTTATCTTGCTACTGTATTTTCGCCTGCTGCTGATACATTGTTACTGTTTATTCTGCATTTATTCTGATATTGCACTTGTTTCTCAGTTTGTTACCTTAAATATCTGTAACTGTTGCAAATTGTTTGTGTAGGCTGTGATAGCCGATTTATAGCATTTATAAGTGTTTACTGTATCTGTTCTGCTTGTCTCTTGACAAAAAAAAAACCAAAAAAAAAAAAATCTCTTGTTTTCCCGCCTTACTAAGCTAGAATAGTTCAGTTTCAGAGCTTGCTGATCCCTGGGCTTTGTTTGCAGTTCCTGTTACTGAATCTTTACCTAATTTGGAACAGAGGAGGTTCCCTTGCTTACCAGTGGGAGTGGGAGGCATTGAGCTGCCTGTTGGTCCAGTTTTGTGAGGTTTCAGCCAGCAACTTGTAGTTTATTGGTCGTTTTGGGCCAGTTCCTAGCTTCTTTCAGCCCCTGATATAAAAACGCTAAAACGCGTTTTGTGCGGATGAAGCAGCGTTTAGCGTTTGGCTGTTTACCGAGTGAGTTGCCACTGTTGCACACTAGGGCAGCAGATTTAAACTATTAGGGCTACCTAAATTACACTCTTCAAATTTTCCCTTAAAACTACCTTCCTCGAACTATACTACTGATCTAATCAATCCTATAACTTAAAAGATCATCTCTACTTGACTCCAAGTAGACTATTCTCTATCTGTTAAACCTAGCACTTGCTCCTACAGTACTTATTACCTTGATACAGCACTCTTCTCATAGATAGTACCCCAAAAAGGCAACCCCATTTCTGAATCTTTTAAAGTTTTTGTCTATCCTTCTAGCATGTCGAGGGATCAGTTGCTAGTGTCCTCTCCTGCTCAGCTGGTGAACCTGGGAATATTGAGGCAATGTTACAATTGCCTCATGTACACAACCCTCTCCTCCTCCCACAAAACACAAATACATGCGAGATGCAACTATGGCTGAGCTCTCTCAACATAGGACTGGCAAGACCAGTCAGGAGGAGAAGGCTACCACACACACTATAGACCCAGTCTCACATAGTACCATTACAACCTCAAATCATACGCATAAACACACAAAGACATACGGCTCTGATCAAAATCTACCAAAACAGCAGAGGCCACCAAAGCAGACACCCAAACAACCACCACCTCAGAACACAACACCTGCAACACATAGACCTCACAGTCAGAGTGTCAAACAGTCACAGCCCTTAAGGCCAAATACAATGCCAGACACACTAGTCATTGGTGACTCCATAGTCAGACACACTGATAGACTAAGTAAGGAAAAGGTCACAGTAAGCTGTCTGTAGCACTCAGGTCTCTCAACAGCAGGTACAAATATGACTCAGTCATTGTCCACGCTGGTGTAAACGACCTGAGACGCACTCCTTGACTACATGAAAAGAGACATTGAGGAGCTCTCTGATTATGTAGCCCAGGCAGGTATGACCCTGACCTTGAGCAGTATCTTACCTTCACCAAGAATGATGCCACAATACAGAGATAAGATGATCAGCTTTAACAATTGGCTTAAACACTGGTGTCATTCAAAGGGGATCCAGTATCTGTCTGCCTGGGATGACATGCTGGATATTGGCTTTTAGGCAAGGCTCAAATTCTAAACCTACCACCCTAGAACACAAAAAAACTAAGGGTAATGCTGCTCAATGCCAGAAGTCTAAATCTCAAAATGCGGCCCTTCTCAGTATGGAGAACAGACAGAAACCTGGTTCAAGGCTCCTGAGAGCACCCAAGCTATCAGGTTTTACCTCATATCATGCCCGCAAAATCCGGACAATACCAAGAAAGGAGGAGGGGTATCCATATTCATCAAGGACACCCACACCTCAAGACTGGTGGCAACGCATGATGCATCGGAGACCATCCAGGTGCAATTAACCGTAGGCAAGACTGCTCTGCAAATTGTAGCATGTTACAGGCCACCCTCACAAACTCAGGAACCTCACATGGCCTTCCTGAAAACACTAGAGGGGATAAATGTATCACCAAACACCATCATACTAGGTGACTTCAATTACCCTAATATAGACTGGGAACACTACTCAAGCCCAAACACCCTAGCCCAAAAGTTCCTGGAATTCATAAACTCAAATGCCATGGAACAACTAGTCACCATCCCCACAAGAGGAGATAACATACTTGATCTCATCATCACGAACATGGGAGCACAATGTTCAACACCGGAAGTATACCCCTCACTGGTGAGATCAGATCACAACCAATCTCGCTGGAGGTCCTCATCCCACCCCACCTGAAATAAAAAGACCACAGTAAAGAACTTCTCAAAAGCCGACTTCACACTTCTAAAGACTAGTGTGGTCTCCTTTAAGGCCCCCGAACCAACGGAAAACAGTACTCAAGCCGCTGAATCACTTACAAATGCCTTCTACCAGCACCTGCATGACTGCATGGATAAGGCAATCCCAAGCAAAACAAAGACTCTTTGTACCAAAGGCAAGCATCCAGTCTGGTGGACCCCAGCCATAAACAAACTCTACAATAAAAGGAGGAAACTACTACAAGATAGAGCAAAATCCTTAAAAGGTAAGACACCCTTGATCACTATAAGTAAAAAACTAAGAGCTCTCATAAAATCATCCAAAGCAAATTTCGAGAGAAAAATAGCTAAAGACTCAAAAGACAATCATAAGGCCTTCTTTAGCTATGTTAGAAACCTAGGAGGAAACTCCCAGATATGCTCAGAACTAGTTCATAATGATGTGAAGATTACTGATCCTACAGACATTGCCAACATACTGGCTGACAGGTTCAGTGCAAACTTAAAGGAGAGATATCTATACCAAATGATTGCAACCCCCAAACATCTCCAGCCCAAGTGAGAACTGCTCTCTCCAAGCAAAAACACAGCACCCATGGGACCTGATGGTGTCCCCGGCTGTGTGCTCAAATGAGGAATTAAACCCACAGCTAGGAGAGCTGTTAAATCAAAGTCTCACCTCTGGATCTGCAACTGTGGTCCCACTTCACAAAGGCAGTGCCTCCACCGACCCTGGAAATTACCGCCCATTAGCTTGACAAGCCTTATCTGCAAAGCCATGGAGAGGATCATAATGGACCTCATAAATAAAGACATAGGGAATTTGCAGACTTTGGATCCAACCCAGTTTGGCTTTGTCAAAGGCAGATCATGCCTTTTAAACTTGGTTGACTTTTTCGAAACAGTCACCAAAGCCATTGATGAGGGAAAGGCAGTCCATACAGCCTACCTCGATCTGGCTGGTATCATTGAAAACTCATCAGCTTAAATGTTAACCCATACATCACAAGATGGGTTGCAAACTGGCTGAGTGACAGAACCCACAGGGTCAGAGTTGCTGGCGCCATGTCAGACTCAAAGCCTGTCACAAGTGGTGTCCCACAGGGCTCAGTCCTGGGCCCACTCTTGTTTGGCATCTACTTTTCTGAAGTACAAGCAAACACAGGAGACAAAGTTTGCAGATGACTGCAAACTCATCTGACACAGATATCCTTCAGAAGGGTCTCACAGAAATGGATAACTGGTGCCAGAGCCACGGCCTAAAGTTAAATGCCAAAAATGCATAGTCATACCCTTCAAACAAGGTTACCCCTAGCTACCAAATAGGTGGCAATCCACTGAGCACAGAAGAAGTTATCAGGGACCTGGGGACCCAGGTTGATAGTAGTCTGTCATTCGACACCCATGTAGCTAAAGTAGTCAGGAAGACCTTCTACATTGCCCACCTTATCATGAAGGGATTCTCATCTAGATCAAGGGAGGTCATAGTCTCCCTTTACTCATCACTCATCAGACCAATGATTGAGTACAATGCCCCATTCGAATGTATCTGACCCGACACTTGCAGCAGCTGGAGAGGCCACAAAAGTTCCTCACCAAAAGGATAAAGGGTCTCAAAAATCTGTCCTATGCTGCCCGACTGAAAGAACTCCAGCTCTATTCAGTCGCCACGCGCTGCTCAGAGGTGACCTTTGCCTAACATACAAGGCCATGTCAGACCCAGATTTGATGAATATGCTTCACCTCAAAAATCTAGATCCATCAGAGCCACAAGGGCGGAGACTTAAACCTCGACACGGCTATTAATAGCTGGAGGGATAGATTCATCACCCAAAGACTCCTATGCTGTGGAACAAAATGCCTTGTTCAAGAGAAATCTTGACCAATGGATGGGAGATCGCAGATATACCCCAGGGATTACCGCAGTGTCACTGCTCGACAGAGGCACAGCAAAATAATGGGTATAGTTCCCCATACTAAAGGGGTGGCGTAAGCCACAAAACGATGGGCTAGGCTTGTAAATGCCCTCGGGCAGATAGCCTAGTATGAACCTATGAACCTATGAACCTATATGCATGAAGATGCACTGATGTATTCCTACACGGACACGGGTCTGCCTTCGAGTGCAGGGGGCATGTCCGAGAGCAGTGCTCTTACAATATACATATCCCCTGTGCTCCAGAGTTGCTGTACGGCAATACAAAAGCAGCAAAGTGTCTGCGGACACTTGTTAGTGTCCATGGAGCTTACCTCTCAACTATCTTTGAAATGTGTACAGATAGTTGACTCATATATTTTGGTATATTCCTCCTAAAATGTGTATCTCCCTGACTTCATGGGACTAAAACATTAAGGTAATCTGAAACTTATTTATTCTATCAACTTTCTAAGTTTGTAAGAGCAATGCACAGATAATGGTGCAGAAAGCAATGTGCGAACCCCTACAGTAAGTAAAAATAAAACACATGTGTATTTTTTTCTATCTGCAATAAAGTTTAAGCATAGCTGAGTGGGAGTGCACATTGTGCAGCTATGCACAGCCTAGCTCACACATCCCAATGAGCTAAATACAAATATACAGCCAAAGCAGTGTAAAGTGAAATAGTGTAGTGATTAGAGCTTTCACTTAGCATGCAGTCATTTGCAGTTTGAGTCCCCATTCAGTCCATTCATTTTTATTTGTTAAAAAAGCACAAAATATATTTTATCAGTAGGTAGTGAATAATATATATATTTGTTAACCAGGGTAGTGTAGCAGCTCCAAATGTGAGGTGTCAGTGTAGTACAGATGTGAAACCTCCATATAAACACAAGTCTCCCATAGATCATAGCCACAAAAGAATGTATTGCAATGAAAGCACATGGGGGATGTTATGGAAGGTTAACATACATATCATAACATGTCATTTATGAGGAATCAACCCCACAATGCTGATAGTCTGTAAAAGGAAAGCTGAACAATGCTAATGCATGCTCATCTATGCTTAGCCAATATAAGCATTGCTTAAATGTTAATTCTAAGCAATAATTAGCATAGCTAAGTGGATTTGCGCACTGGTAAGCAGTGCTTAGCATCTATCCCTTTAAGCAATGTATATACCATTTAAGCAGGTTTGCCCAGTGCTCAGCTTAGCTTAGCAAATTCAAAACCATCCAATCATGGCAAAGGGCAGGAAATCGGCTGTATTTAAATCTTGCAGGTGGGACTACAGCTCATAACCGGTTGCAGCACCCCACTGTAGGCACTATGGCTGGTGTTGGAGAGGGTGTGTACGTTTGGGCGCAGTGCTGGGGCATACAGGTGTCCAGGGTCATGGTCGGACTCCTTGTAAAAAAACATATGAGACTGCTGCAGGACCGGTACCAGGGCTCCCAATACAAAGCAGTGGCCTGGGAAAGTCTCACCCACAATCTCACCAGTGCCACTGGCATCCCTTGGACTGGTGAGCAGGTCTGGCACCACTTTGCCAACTTGAAGTGGAGAAACAGGGAGCTCTTGGACCAGTAGGTCCAAGATGCATGGCACAGGGATGTCCCAGGTGTGTGTAAGTATTAATATCAATAACTGTTTACCAAAGTCCAGCCTGTGTATCTGATGGATAGGTATGCATAAATTTTTCTCAATCTTCTTTACAGCTCCAGCTGAGTGAGCTGCGAACCAGGAAGCCTATGCAAGCAGGCTGCTAAGGTTGCATTGCGAGGTTGGTGAGTAATAATCTAGCTTGTAGTATTCATGCTAAATATATATAAAGGAGTAGAATGTTACCTTGCAGTGTTAACAATGGGTATGATTTGTAGTGAATAAACCAGACAATATTACAGTAATGATCTCATATAGGTTATATATAAATAAAACTGTAACTGCCTGTCAATAAAATTCAAAACCCAGGACTGCTGTCTTGTCTGTCTTTCTACCCAACCTACCTCCCCAAATATTCCTACTATCCTTCCTCAACATTCCACTATCACCTTAAAAAAAAGGCAATCTGTTCTCCCCCAAAAAATGTCATCCCATACATAGCTGACCATTTCGCACATGTGTTCACTGGACACATAATCTGGTCTAATTGGCTTCAAAATAAATTATTGCCCTCACCCCTCTCTCAGGGGTTTGAATGTCCAAATGCACCTCCAAATTCAGTATATATATGCACAGCTGTTGCTGTAGAAGAAATGGACAGCTATGAAACTTCCCTACACCCATCCTGTACATCTCTAGCTATCTTTCATGGTGCTAAGCGATGCTTATACAGATTAAGCACTTTTAAGGCTAACTGTATGTAAGCATAGTTAACCGGAAGTTAGCATTGCTTACCGATGTGCAACCCCACTTACAACTGCTTAAAAACGCATTAATCACTCTGTATCCAACAGCCCTTGTTCTTCCCAGCAACCAAACAATCAACCTTTGCAAGTCTTGAACACAAGACTCTACACAACATAGCCACAGCAATTTACCACTAAACTATCTGAGCTGTAAATATGCCTGATGATTTTTCAAACATATCATTCAATAGAGTCATTCAACAGTAGGGAAAATGTTTGTTAAAATTAGTCAAGTTTTGCACATATATATAAATGTATATGTGTATGGAAATGTATATATATATATATATATATATATATATATATATATAAATGTATATGTGTATGGAGATGCATATATATATATATATATATATATATATATATATATATATATATATATATATATATATAAACATTAATACGCAATATATGTAGAGATATACATATAAAATATACACATGTATGATATATATATATATATATATAAATATATATAGTGCAGTCGGACATCAGATCCATGCTTTGAACCTCTTACTACAATAAATCAGTCCAAAGGCTATCAAAATGGGGTCAATGGGCCCAAACTAGGGACTTCTTTTAAATATTGCCCTTATCCCTCCCTTCCCAGTAGCAACTGTTCTGCCTTGCAACAAAAAAATAAGTCCTGCCAAGTCTTGAACCCAGGGAACTGTAAACTACAATCAATGCAATGTACCATTACACCATCTGAGCTCTAGAAAAGAGTGATGATTTTCCAAACAAATTAGTTAGTACAGTCATGCAACAGTAGGGAAAGAAGTCTGTAGAATCAGTCAGTTTCTCTCTCTCTCTCTCTCTATATATATATGTATATATGTATGGAGATGCATATATGTGGACAAATCTATACATAATATATATACAGAGAGAGATATACATCTAAATTTATATCTACATATATGCATACACACACGTGTGTGTGTGTGTGTGTGTGTGTGTGTGTGTGTGTATATATATATATATATAAGAGAGAGGGATACACATATATATATATATATATATATATATATATATATATATATATATATATATATATATATATATATATATATATATATATATATATTGCTGATCAGAAACTATGGCCATAGCATCTGGGTCTGTCTGCAGTAACACAGATGATCGGTAAGGACCCGGGAAAGGATGGCTCACATATGACTACTACTGGAGTGTGCTGAGCAATACTGACTTTGACAATGCTAGGCCAGCTACTGGGATGTTTTACATATCCATATCTTACTTGTGAATACAGCTAGTATATACTTGTTTGTCTCACATATGTGAGACACCTATACATGGTATTTGCATAGTAAAGTACTGATGCAGATGTGTGTTGAACTGTATGTTATATACTGAGCTCATAACATTTAACTGTCCAGTGTTATGCACACTGACCATATGTGTGCCTCATATTTGTAGTCATTTACCCATAGAGTTGTGTTATGTCTGTCAAATAGTTGGCAAATCTGTGAAGATTGACATTACAACATCCCCCTTCATTGTCCTCTGGCTTTTCCCATTTGGGATTGCCACAGTGAATAATCTTTTTCCATTTCTGCCTGTCCCCTGAATATTGCTGTATCACACCAACTACCTGCATGTCCTCTCTCACTACACCCATACACCTTATCTGCGGCCTTCCTCTCTTCCTCTTATCTAGCAGTTACATCATTAACCATCCTTTTCCCAATATACCCAGCAGCCCTCCTCAGCACATGTCCAACCTGATGTAATCCTGCCTCTCCAACTTTGTCTCATATCTGTCCAACATAGCCTGTTGCTCTCATATACACATTGCTAAACCTGTGCACCCATGTCACACCCAGTGCAAATCATAACATCTGTACCTCTGCCATATGCAGCTCTGTCTCCTGAGTTTTTTTCTCACTGCCACTGTCTCCAACCCATATAACATAGGTGGTCTCAATACCCTCTTGTAGACCTTACATATTACATTTACTGGTACTCGTCTGTCACAACTCAATCCTGACACTCTTCTCACACCTCTCTATCCTGGCTGTACTCTCTTCTTCACCTTTCTGCCACAGTCATCATTACTCTGAAATGTTGATCCCAATCATTTAAGCACATCCTCCTTTGCCAAATCTGCCCCATGCATCCTCCACATTCCACTATCCTCCCTCTCATTCACACACAGATACTGTGTCATAGTCCTGCTGACCTTCATTAGTCCCCTCTCTACAACATATTTCCACCTCTGTAGGGTCTCCTAAATTGGTTCCCTACTCTCAATACAGATCAAACTCAATGTTTTCCCTCTGTAGTTACCACAGCTCTGCACATCAACTTTATTCTTAAAACTGTACCCAAGTACTTTCTCCCCACTCCTCATGCAACCTCACACCACCCAAGGTATCAGTACATAATGTGGCTAAACCCACCACTGCCATTTCCCCTAAACACCTCCATGCTTCCACATGTATGTAATGTGGGCCAGCAGCCTTGCCAGTATTCATCCCCTTCATTGCTATTCTTACATCTTCCTTGGTAAGCTGTTGCACTTACTGATTTACCATACCCATATCATCCAATCTTTTCTGTCTCATTCTCTGCTGTCATCAGCCTCTCAAAGTACTCTGTCCATGTGGTCAACACACTCTCCTCACTTGTGAGTACATTTACCTCATTATCCTTTATCACCCTTATCTGCTGCATGTCTTTCCTTGCTCAGTACATCTGTCTAGCCAATCAGTACAACTACTGTCATCTCTCCTTAGTGTCCAAACTGTCATACTACTCTTCATATCCCTCATCCTTAGCCTTTGCCACATCTCTCTTTGCCATGCACCTCATCTCCTCATACTCCTGCCTACTTTCCTCATCTCTCTGACAGTCTCACTCCTTCTTCTCCATCCTCTTTCTCTGTATACTGTCTTGTACCTCCTCCGTCCACCACCAGGTCTCCTTGTACTACTTCCTCCATCAACATGTCACACCAAGCACCTTTCTAGCTGTCTCCCTTACTGCTGTACTTAACCAGATATGTGATAAATTGACAGTAACACCCAGTATCTGTCTTAACTCTTCCTTGAACTCCACCTCACAATCTCCCTTTTTGCTGAACTCATACTCCCCCTCTTCTTGATCACCAACATCATCCTGCAAACCAACATTCTATGCTGCCTAAATACACTTTCCCCTTCACCACTTTATAGTCTCCAATCTCCTTCAAACTGGCCTTCGTACATTGGATATATTCCACCTGTGTGCATCTTACTAGAGTCTTGTAACTCACCCTATGCTCCTCCCTCGTGTTATAGTACATATTCACCACAGCCATGTCCATCTGTTTTGCAAAATCCACTACCATCTCACCATCTGCATTCCTTTTAACACAATGCATATCCATCACTTCCATAGACCCTCTGTTCCCTTCATCGACATGCCCATTGACATCTGCTGCAATGACCACTCTGTCACCCTTGGGTACAGTCATCACCACATCATCTAAATTACTTCACATTTCTCTTTGTCATCCATCACACAGCCAAGTTGTGTAGCATATGAGCTCCCACCAACTTTGGGGCACACACCCCAGTACAACACCAGGGTACAGAGGCCAACATGCTGGAGGTGAATGGCACTCACACAATGGACAGGCAACATGCAGGTAAGGGCCCAGTGGGGATTAGTACACTACTGTATCAGACATACTTGCATCCATATTGTATCTACATCCATTTGTCAGATCTGATTGCAGTTGTGGATAGGTTTTCTAATGCAAAGTGGTACACATCTATGGTGAGTTCAGAAAATTGTGTATTATTGGGGTTTGTACTGTAAATGTGTAGACATAAGCCACAGTGGTGCAGCAGTAGCATTGTCGCCTCACAGCAAGAGGTTCTCTCGTTTGATTCTCATCTGGAGTACCTTCTGTGTGGAGTCTGCATGTCCTCCCCGCGGTCGAGAGGCATTCAAAAGACATGCGTAAAATGGGTGTGCCTTCATTGAAGATTGAGCGTCGAGCTGGCACTTCAGCACCCTAAAAATCTACTGTCAATCATTAGTGGACCGGAGTTCCACTGTGGCGACCCCTAACCAGGAAAAGCCAAAAGAAGAAGAAATGTAAATGTGCAGACATGCTGCATCCATCCTGTACCAAGTCCACATGTGAGTATGGTGACAATACCCCTCTGTCACAACTACCTAGGTCCCTCTTGTCTGCATATGGGACAGCAGCCTGAAACTGGTGAGTATAACATTGTTCTGTTGTGGCCTGCCAATATCCCAGGCATGTGAAGGGCATGCAATGTACCATGCACACAACTATCAGTAAAAGCTATATTGCTTTATGTGCATGTTCACTTGTGCTGGGGTTAACTGCATTGCATCACAGTGGTCACCACTGGGTCTTATCTGAGGTGAATTCAACATCCCTGTAGCATACCTCAAAACTTGCCACTGCAAGATGTCTGGACAGAGGCCAGCAAAATGGGCTGGACAAATGGCCTAAGAGAGGGACAGGTGTTACACATTACTGGTATACAGTGGATATAAATTGTGTACACACCCCCTGTTAAGATGCAAGGTGTTTCTGATGCATACAAATTGGGACCACAGTGTGCCAGTCCACACCTCTTCTAACCTTTAATGTGACCCATAACATGGACAATTGACTTGTAAAACCAAGCATCTGGACTCATGTATTGCACCTACAAGGCTGCCCAACTGAGATGGTGCAGACATCGTATCAGCATGATGTTTCAGTCAGGTATGATACCTGATGTTACCATATGTGTCAGTACACTCACTGTGGCCTATTTGGCTACAATATCACATACATGGGTATTGTTAAGGCACACAGATCACTTCTGACCACGTATAGGTTGTAAACATCTGGATATTCCAGACACATCTGTACAGAGTACTGTACAATGGTTTAACCTGCTGCATGTGAGGCAGATGCTGTTACCACACTATATAAAGTAATGGCATCAGGAGGTGGTCACCAGGCATGTATGGTACACACATCAAAATGGTATAAGCCACATAAGAGATGATCTTCACACACACACACACACACACACACACACACACACACACACACACACACACACACACACACGCACACACACGCACACACACGCACACACACGCACACACACACACATAAACAGTTGACAATATTGGGATTATAACTCCTGCCTATCTAGTTATTTCTACTATAGTGCGACACAGTTATCAGATGTGCCACAGAGCTTATACATTTCCATCTCATCCAAAGGTACTTCTAAGGTGGATGACATCAACAGGACTACTACATTGGAGTGAGTAGGAGTGTAAAGGGTGGTATAGAAGTCAGAAATGGTATATCCCACACATTACATGATTCTCACACAAACACACACACATCCAAACAGTTGCAAGTAGTGAAATTAGAACTCCTGTCTATATAGTTATTTCTACTATACTGCTACACAGTTATCAGATGTGGCACAGAGCTTTTACATTTTCACCTCGTGCAAAGGTACTTCCAAGGTGGATGACATCAACAGGACTACTAAATTGGAGTGAGGGGAAGTGTAAAGGGTAATAACACAAGTCAAACATGGTATAAGCCAGACAGTACATGGTTCTCTCTCTCTCTCTCTCTCTCTCTCTCTCACACACACACACACACACACACACACACACACACACACACACTTGCCAGTATTGGGATTAGAACTTCTGCCTATCTAGTTATGTTTACTATAGTGTTACACAGTTACTGCATGCACTACAGAGCTTACTGAAGTTTCAAATAGCCAAAGCTGCTAATAACTGCACATCTGAGGTAAAGGGTTACAGGTGGCAGAAAGTCTGCCTTCAGTTTCACCCTTACATCATGATAGTTCTTTCTGTCTTGCACTTCAAATAGCATTATAGCTTGGCACTTCACCAGTTTATTGTATCAATAAGTGTGGCACAATTGGGAGCCATCAGTAGTATTCTTTCATCACAGAAGTAGCCCCAGTACTTACTAGTTATGCCCACCCCTCCTGGCATGATTGAAGTGCAGTTTTCTGTGCTTTCACCCATTAACCTGGTGCACTTGTCCATTCTGAGGCACTGTTGCAACTGCCTCTTGTACACAGACAACCCTCCCCTCTAAACTCCAAACACTCAAACCTGTGAGAGTTACCCGTATATCCCCCAATGTACACATATGCACTCTCCAGCAAAGACTGGACTAGCAGGTCAAGAGGATAAGATCAACACCTACACCACACCATGTGGATCACATAGCTCAACAGAAAAAGAAGTACAGCACCATTCAGGAGGTAGATAGAGTCAAATTTGAATGTGGCTAAAACAAGAAAAACAGCAAACCGATTTCGACAAAACTTACAGCCTTCTTCAGTGCATTAACTAAATTAAATCCGTTACACATTTAAATAGTATTTGATTAGAGATACTGGAAGTTGATTGGTTTATGCCAAAAATTAGCTCAGTTCATTAAGGCCAAGTTTGAATAAAGCCCCTAGCCTAACAATCCATCCAGATTCATTCTTGTTTAATATAGAATGCCAACCTGCTTTATTGGATTTATGTCCTTGAATTGTATCAATGATTGTGAATTGGAATTTAGCAGTGACATGTGTCATTGTATGTTTATAAAGAGCATTAGAGATCCTTTTAGTTCTAATGTCACTGAGATTTTCACTAATCCTGTGTTTTAATGGCCCAGATGTTTGCCCTACATAAAAAGCCAAGCAAAAACAGATGGCCAAATAAATGACCCAGTCACTGCTACAGCTGCCAAAGCATCTAATTTCATAAATATGAGGTGTGTTGCTGCTCATAAATTCCTTGGTTTTACATATATATGTATGTACAAAAGCTACAGTGACCACAGGAATGGTGCTGGACTTCTTTTGCTGTTTTACTATGGATTTAGTATGGTCTGTGCATACAGCCTCACTTGCATGGGGTTGAGCTAGATCACATAGCTCACCATGACACCCACTTTGACAGCCATGGCATACAGTGAAAAGCCACACACCCACCTTCACAGAGTCACTCAATGGACATTTACCCAAACAGCACAGACCAGCAAGACAAACACCCACTCAGGCACCAAGACATGGCACATGCCAAGGGATACATATTTAACCTACACAGTGTGCCCCTTAACTTAAGCTCCTAAGGCTAACCACCTTGCACAATACAGTGATCATGGGTAACTCAGTACTGAGGCACACACATATCCCATTCACTAAGATGAATATGGAGCAGGTAACAGTCAAATATCTATCACATGCCAGCATCCAACACATGACACAGCCAGTCATGGCACTCCACAACAACTACAAGTATCACTCTGTATCTATGTGGGTGTGAATGACCTGGGACACAACTCCCTGGACTACATGGCAAGAGACATGGTTGAACTCTCTGATTATGTGGTCCAGACAGGTGTTAAAGTAGCCTTGAGCAGTATGCTGTCATAATCCAGAATGATGCTGCAGTACTATCAACAGATGATTGACTGCAACATTGACTTACATGTTTTGTGTCATTCTCAGGGGATCCAGTATCTCTCTGCTTAGGATAACATGATTGACAGACCCCAATGACTTGCTACAGATATCCTACATCTGTCAGGCCTGGGTTTCCAGGTACTGGCTAAGTGTCTTGCCACCCCTATGATGCCTTAATAGGCAGTGTTCCAAATGTAATTACCACCACGACAGCTAGAAATGTATGCAATCTGAGAGTCAGGCTGCTCAACAGCAGACATCTAACTGTCAGGATACAGTCACTCAAAACACTCCTTGGAGTGGAGGACATTAACATTTCTGCTGTAATGGAGAGGTGGTTCACAGCAGAAGACAGCAGCCTTGCAGTAACAGGCTCTAACACAATCCACAGCTGACAGCCCCCAAAGATAGACCACACCACACCACCACAGGTGGTGTTGTCTCCATATTAATTATGGATAGGAACACCTCCAGACTACTATCCCAGCATAATGCATTGGAGACTTCTGGTACAACTGCCTTGGGGTAATAGTGCAATCCAGACCATAGCCTGCTATGGGTCTACATCAACGTCCCTAGACTGTCAATGCACATTTCTCAACACCCTGCCATCTATGAAGGCCCAACGCAACACTGACATAGTATGAGACTTCAACTACCCCTCCATCACCTGGGGAAAGTAACCAAGCACCAGTACAGTGGACAACACTTCCTGGAATCTATCATTTCCAATGCCCTGGACATGATCATAGTGATCCCTGGTAGAGGCTGCAACAACCATGACCTGTGTTGACTATTTAAATATGGGACTCTTGCTCATCCACAGTTGTCAATCCCTGCATAGTGAGATCCACACAGGTTGTAATTAACATGGAACTCATCATGTCAGCCACATCCCCCACAAAGGTAACCACCTTGCAAAACCTCTCCAAAGCTGACATTGCAGCCATACAAACAGGGGTGGATGACTTCACTGCACCCATGTCAATGGGAAATAGCTGCATGACTGTCGAGTCATACATATATGCACTGTACAAACAGGTACATGGATGCATGGTACTAGCCATAGCCAACAGAACCCAGACACTGTCCTCCAAACACTGGGAGACAATGTGATGGTCCACTGCCTTTGCTAAAGTGTACAACAGAAGGAGGACACTGTTTCAGAAAAAGGTGGTGTTCCATGACTGTTGAACCCCCTTATTAGCCTCAAACACAACTCAGGATCCCTCATGACATCCCCTACAGGCATGTATGAAGGCAGAAATGTAGCAGACACTGCAGACAATCACAAAAGCCTTTGATAATTACATCAACAACCTCCACAGCATTAAACACAAGTGCTGTGAGTTACTGGACAATGCTAATTCCTATCCTGAGACAACAGATATTGACCACAGTTTTGGCAACACATTCAGTGCCAGCTTTACCCCTCTCTCCCCACATGTGTACAATCACAATGGCAGATGAATGGCAGGTACCCTACAGTACTGCAGGCCAGGTTAGACCTGCATTGTCCATAGGCAGGAATACATCTTCCATGGGATACCAACATATCCATGGCTGTGCTCTATATGACATGCAAAGTGACCTTGGACCAAATCTGTGTGCCCTGGTCAGCCACAGTCTCACCTCAGACTTTGCCCCTCAAACATGGCACACTGTTACAGTTATCCCTCTCCATAAAGAAGTAGCATCTACAGACCCTGGGGATTATTGAACCCTTAGCCTGACAAGTCTACTATGTATGGGTATGGACCGCATCATCAGGGACCTGATTGACCCAGATATAGGTGATCTCCTAACTCTGGAACAACACAGTTTGGCTTTGTGAATGGCAGATCATGCCTGCTCAACCTGGTTGACATCTTTGACTGAGTCACGAGGACTGTGTATGACAGTAAGGTATTGCATACAGCCTACATCAATCTGTCCAAAACTTGTGATACCATCCGTCAGTGAGGGATTATTGATAAATTCCACAAACTAGACATCAAGCCATATATCATTGTTTGTTTTGCAAATTGGTTCATAGAACACACAAGTATGACAGTGGCAAACTCCAGGGCAGACTGTCAAGCAGTCACAAGTGGAGTGCCACAGGGATCAGTACTGGGTTGTGTCATGTCCAGCATCTACTTCTCAGGAGTCCAGCCCAACACAGAGGAACTCTGGCTGACCAAGTTCACAGAGGACTGCAAGCTGGGAGCTATCAATAACTGACAGCTGGCCAAGGTTGCTGATAAGGGACTGACATCATCTGGCTGATAAGATGAGGTACTCTGAAGTGTTGTGGGTGGGAATGGCATAAATAAAAATCACCATATACTGTTAAACTTACTTAAAGCTTTTGCTCTTGGCTCTGGTGCTATAAAGTGGTTTGAGTCATATCTTCATAACAGATAACAGGCAGTGCTCTGGCAAAACAACATATCCAACCTCCTACCCATTACCCTTGGAGTCCCCCAAGGCTCAATACTTGGCCCCCTTCTGTTTTCTATTTTTATTAATGATCTACATACTAGTATTTCCTCTGCAACCTGTATACAATATGCTGATGATTTTACTTTGATTTGTTCTGCCTCATCCCCCTCCAAACTGCACTCTGTCACCCAACAGACTTTCCAAAACATTGAAACATGGTTCCTAAAACAATGCTTAATCTTAAACCCCAAGAAAACCAAACTGTTACTTTTCTCCCCCACCCAAAAATCCTCACCACTCAACTTCTCTGTCTTGTCTAGTAATGGTACCAACATATCACCTGACCTTACCACCAGGCTCCTCGGAGTAGAGATAGACAACAACCTATGCTTTGATTCTCACATTAACAACACAATAACATTAGCTAACAGAAAACTTGGCTCCTTGTTTAGAATTAAACCATTTCTTACACCACTTTCCAGAACTTCCATTGCCCATTCTCACATTCCCATCTGATTTCTACCCTCCTTTATGCCTTCCCTATTTACACATATTTGTCCAAAACTAACCTCACCAAATTGGCTGTCGCCTACAACAGTATTGCCAGATTTGCCACTGGCTCCACCTTTAGAATGCACCACTGCTTAAACTTGAAGCAATTGGGATGGCTTGAGCTGCAAAATCTGATCTTATTTCACCAGCTCTCCTTAACCCATAAAATTGTCTACAAACCTAACAACACCCCTATACTTACTACCCTTATTACTCCTTATTGCAACCTCAAAAGCCTACGTTCTTCTAACAAACTTCTTATATCAACCTGTAAATCCAACAACTTGGCAGGCGACTCCTTGTTCTCTAACTCAATAGGAAAAGCCTGGAACTCCCTTCCTGCCAACCTCACTGCTATCTCTTCTCTTCCCTGTTTCAAATCCCAGCTTAAAACTCACCTCATGACCCACTGGCTCTGCCCTTGTACTAACCCTGACTAGCTTGCAATTTGCTCCTAGTACTCTCATTTGTCATGCATACAAATCTTTACTAAAACTTACTTTTCTGCTATCATACTCAATTTGAACTCCCTCTATTTGTACTTAATTGCTTATTGTTGCCACTGTAAAAATATGCTAATGCTATTATTATTTTTCTCTGAGCTATATTTGTAACTCTGTTTATTAATGTTTAATGTTTTCACTTGGAGCTTTTCTTCCCGGGCTACTGCTGAAAATGGACATATATCCAGTTGGACCAGCCCGGTCAACAAATGTAAAATAAAAATAAAATAAATAAAATAAAACTGCTTCACCTACAATCAAACACACAACTCACTCAGTCTTGCACACACAACTGTCACACACAAACACACTTCTACATTTGTCAGGACTGAGATTAGAACTTCTACCTAGCTAGCTGTTTGTACTATCTTGTTATGCAGTTATCTCACGCATCACAGAGCTTATGGGGGTGGCCCAAACAAAAGTGACTTCTATGGTGACAGACATCTTCAGGACTGCTAAGGTGGGGCAATGGAACGTGCACTGGGTGCGGAAGGCTTGTTCATTCCTAGATCCTACTGACATTTATCTAAGTGTATGAGCATGCCCAGTCTCTCCTTCTATACTACATGTGGGACTCCATTCCAGGGATTATTCTACTCCAGTCCCATTTGTTTTGTGCTACAACCATGCCTGTCAACCTGTTGGTGCAGGATATCTGGAGATAGCCTATCAAAATGTGGGGACAATGGGCCATGCAATGATTGTGACAATTTTTCTCAGTAATGTATGGGTTGCAAGGGTTACAGGGCTGGTTTTAGCAGACATCTGTCATATATGTCATTTGACACTGACATGTACTGTTTCAGTACCTGGTGACATACCTCCTGAAATGATCACAGTGATTTATCAGTGGAATACAGGATGGATGATGCACACACAAGATTTATGGCCATATGCTACACATTCTTGCACTATCCAGCCTATTGAGGGGTGTGCTTACAAGCAGTTGACTGCTGGTGCTGTGGAAATGGTCCAGCACCTTGGTGATATATTACAATGGTGGAATCTATGTGCATTTATGTTCTGGCTTGGTCTGATTACCAGTTCACAGTTAGGTAATATAAATCAGGCAGGATCAGGGTGACAGGCAGACTCTAGATATATTTGTAGGGGATAGGATATGTGGGGTGTGTGTGTCCTGGGCAGATATGTTTGGCTATAGCTACCAGTACTTTTCATTGGGCTCTCCTCAATGGTTGACTGCACTTGGAGGGTCTTGTGTGTGTCAGACTGTTTGACCAGCCTGGAGGTGTGTGTTTGTCACACATATATGTATGGCCCACCTCATTTTGCTTGGATGGCCACAGTTGGGGTCAGGATGTTGCATAGGATAAGTGATCAGGGAGGGGTGTGTTACTCCCCCTGGCTGTGGCCAGGGTTCTGTGGGTGCAGACATGTCACCATCTTTCAGGGTTAGGCCTGCCTGCAGTGGGTGCATTCCCATGTTTAAACTCCTAGCCCTGCTTGTCGACTGCACAGAGTATCACAGAATGTCCACATCCATGACTCGTACATCTTGTTGGTTACCCAAACAAGTGTGATTTTCTAGCAAAAGTGTTTTGCAAGTCATTCAGGGTTGAAGTCAGATATTACAGACTGTTGACATTGCAGTTTCAGACTTCGTACCCATCAGACATTCCATGCTACTAAAAATCACTCCATCAACTTTATAACATCATTAGAGCAGTATTTCACAGGTGTCCTTCTTTTTGGACTTTTACTACCCCATTGTTCATGGCTTTGTACCAATTTCTGGCTCCCTGAGGCAGGCAGGTTTGCTCCCTGCAGTTGTCAGCATGGCCTTTCTTTGCATTTTATGGACTGTGTTATGTTGGTGTTGTGGACCCCATGACTCTTCCAAAAGGGCACTGTGGGTGAGGCATAGGCATTTGCCAGAGGCCTGTAGGTCAGGTGTGACAGATGCAGGCCATCTGTAGCAGGGCAGTGCATTCTGATGATCATATGTTCCCAGGCTGCCGGCAGGAGACACTCCTGGGATGGCACCAGTAAGTTTATTTATTTATTTTATTTATTTAAATTTGTTGACTGGGAGTGTCCGACTGGACGTAGGTCCATTTTCAGCGGAGGCCCAGGGAGAAAAGCTCTGCAGTAAAATAAACAGACAGTAGTTACATTGGATTACATAGCGATTAACAATTTAACATAGCAATTACTTACAACATATTTACAGATGAAGAACATAGTACATCAGTAGACAACTAGAATCTTTATCTGTGAAGTACATAACAGACAATAATAAATGTTACAATGAGAGGTTCCTGCTGTATAATAAGTACTAGGCTTATGAGCATCTGAGCTTGCTATAATCAAGGTAGTTAGTGGAGTGAAAAGAAAGGTAGTGGTTGGATGGGGTGGATGATATTAGAGTGGGAGTTGCAAGGGCATAGCCAACATGTTTTTAGGTGTGCTTTTAGTAAAGTTTTGAAGTGGGTGCATGATGGTACAGAGGTAATTATGGGTGGGAGTGAGTTCCATAATTTGGCTATGGCGCAAGAGAATAGTGCTTCACCAGCAGAGTTATTGGCTTTAGTGATCTGCAAGTGATTTTTGTTGCTGGATCTTAGTGGTCTGGTGGTGAGATAGGGTTGGAGTAGATTCTGGAGGGATGGGACATTTAGTGGATGGTTTACTAGTTTGTGGGCGAGGAGGTGAGGGAGTTCAAGCCAGCCCAGTTCAGCAAGTGAGAGACAATGGTGACTACGGTAGGATGCCCCTGTGGCGAATTTGGCGATTTTGTTGTAGTTGACTGTGGGTGTTACTGACAATTGCTTTCTGTTACTATTGTGCCATCAGTCTGGGTGACAGCTAGATGCTGCTTAAGTCTAGGAACATGTTACTGCATTACTATGGGACTATGGGGGGGGGGTGACACGACTGTACACATTACACATCTGCACAGACTGTGCTGATATTTGCTTAACATTTTGTCCCCATGAAGCAAGGTGGTGTGCCCTATCTTTCAGACTACAGGCATAACAGTATCAACCTCAGGTCAGGTTGATCTGGCATAGATATTTGTAGTTTCAGACTTCTTACCTTTCAAAGCCATACTGCCACTGCCTGACCTGCTGTGATATCACTGTATAAAAGTCTGTGGGTCTGGATTTCATGGGTGTCATCATGTGGGGGCCTTTGTCGGGCATTTCTGTATGGTTGTCTACAGCTGATCTGCTGTGTGGGGTTGGTGGTGGGTATGGGACCCCCGCTTTGACATCCATGATTGTGACCTATGACCCCACCAGTTATTTGGCTCACCACATATACTGTGGTGATATTTGTCGACTAGGGTGGTACTGCATGGTGTGGGTTGGGCAGTACTGAAGATACACATCCTGCTGTCCCACAGAGCTCTCAGTTGTCTGCTGCTATCCCAGTTAGCCACCCCATTCCCTTACATGCTTGAGCAATACCTTAGATATGCTACCAGAAAAATCCACCCCATTATTTTAATTTGTTACAGAGACTGGCTTACGTTGTGCCTGCAGCTGTTGTGAGGGTGGTGCTTGAGGGCTGACTATGTTTGATGCACACAATACACTCCCTGTACATGGTCAGGTATAGGTGGTGTGATGTTTGGCATCCATTTTAATTTATGTGTAAGTCAGAGAGAGAGAGAGAGAGAGATCAGTCCCTGGGGCCCTAGGGTGTCAGTGTATATGCTATGCTTTGCCTCTTTACCAAGGCTAGGACATACTGGGCATGCCTCCATCTGCCTACAGGGGCAGGCTCAGGATGCTCCTCCTCTGATTCACTCTGTGCCCGTGGAGGCCTTGGCAATGGTGGGTGGCTGTGTGGCCCTTCCCCATTTTGTTCCTGCTGCAGCTGTTTCCACAAGATTATATTGTGTAGCATGCCACATACTATGATCATGTGTACACATCTGGATGGAGAGTACTGCAAGGCTCCACTGGATATGTCATTGCAGTGGAACCATGACTTGAGCATCCCAAACACATCCTCTAAAATGATCCTGGTTTGTACGTGTGTCTCATTATGGCGCTCTTGTGTGGGTATGTGTGAATTTCTGATGGGTGTCATCATCCACTGCTCCAGTGCATAGCCAGCATCCCCCACTAAATGGCCATACGGGATGTCCCCACCTGGAAAACCACTGATACAACTTTGAAGAGTGCCAGATGTGGGAGTCGTGATAGCTTCCAGGGCAGCCAGCACACACATTCATGATAATGCCCTGGGCATCACACATGACCTGGCAGTTGATGGAGTGGAACCCCTTGCAGTTTATGTAGACCCTACCCCGGTCACCAGGTGGTGCTCTGATGTGGATGTGCATGCAGTATATGGCACCCAGTACCTCTGGGTAGTGTGCTACATAGTGGAAGAGATGCATATTGCCAGTCAGCTCCTCTCGGGTGCTGGGGAATTTAATGTGCACCTAGGCATGTGTTCTCATGGCATCCAGGAACAAGTGGAGTATCCTGGATGCAAATGCCTGTGAGAGTCCCCATGATATCCCCAGTTGCTCTTTAGAAAGTACCTGTAGCTAGTATTCCTAGAGCTACACATACCTTGCTATCCATGGGATGGGTTCCCCTCTGATTGTTCTGGATGTGAGATAAAGCTGACACAGCTCCACAGTTTGCTGCAGTATGTCCCTGTCCACCCTGTAGTGCTCTACTATTTCCAGATCATGTAGCCCCTGGTAGGTTACTCTGGGTCTGAACACTCTTCTCCTCCTCCTCATATGTCTGGGGTGGTTGTCAGCATTGTCCTCTTCACCACCATCAGCCTCTTGCACATAGTGATGTATGAGAGCGATAGCAGCCCCTAACATTTTGTTAGTTTTGGCAGGTAAAATTTCCCCATCTGTGTACACTGGTGGTGTAGAGTTTGTGGGAAAAACCAGACTAAAAGCTGTTTGCATAGTTTATATTGGTGTGTTGCAGATGCTGCCTGTGTGATTGGCTGAGTATGATACATTCCACCTGCCATCTCTATTACTTGTATTTGAGTGCCTCTATTCTGCTATTTCCTATTTTTTTCTTTTTCCACTTGCCATTTCCTGTATTTTTTTTTATTTTTGTGGTTTAAATCCTGGTGTGTGCTGTGCACACCCATTTAGGCAAGGTAAACAAGGTTATACAGTGTCGGACACACCCCCTTGCTTACATATAAACAGTGCTGCCATTTCCTGTTTTTTTTTTTTTGGTTTGTTTAAGTCCCAGTGCATGTCATGCACACCCGTTTAGCTAAGCTAAACACATTTTAGTAGAAATGTCTCTCCCTGGATGCGAACATGCTCTTTATTTCATGGTGTAAGACATTACTGTCTTAGACACATCCCCTTGCTTAGCTGTGCTTATCTAAGTGAAAACCCAGGCAATAGTGCTGCAATATGCTTACAGCAACCATGGCACACACCTTTTTGATGTCATTTACTTCTCATGCTTCTACGGCCATATTAGAGCACCTACGCAGTTAGGTGCAGTCTGACACTTAGAAGAAATTTGTGATTCTGTAAGATTCCCCTCATTTGCATACCCCATCAATCAATTTGGCTTTATCAAAGGAAGGTCCAGTCTTTCTACCCTCATTCATTTCTTAGAAAAAGTAATTGAAGCAGTGGATAGTTGTTATCCAGTGCATACAGCATATCTGGACCTCACCAAGGCCTTGGACACCATTCCCCATGCAGACATTATTGACAGACTTGTAAATCTGAAAGTAAATCATTATACTGTGTGATGGATAGCTAACTGGTTGTCTGACAGAGCACATTTGTTTAGAGTAGCAGGTGCCACTTCTGAAAGGAAAAAAAAATTAACAGTGGTATACCAGGGGGCTTAAGTTTGGGCCCTCTCCTATTTGTCCTATATTTTTCAGACCTTTATTTGCAGATGACTGTAAATTAATTGTTACTTGGTCTTCATCTTGCTCACAATTGCTCCAACACACTTACATCATTGTTAACAATTGATGCAAGGGCAATGGTCTCAAATTAAAAATAGAAAAATGTACCTTAATTCATTTAGTAAACAAAACAATTTCACTTACCATATAGGATATGCACCTCTCCAATCAGACACTGTTGTAAGGGATCTTTGTACTCTTGTTGATAATTCCTTATCATTTGACTATCATATCTCCACAGTAGTGCAGAAAGCCCTTTATCAGGCCCATCTAATTTCCAAAGACATCTCCACTAGATCCAAAGATGTCTCAATTCCTGTTTACTCATGTCTTATCAGACCCACTATTGAATACAATTATTATTATTGAATATAATGCACCTTTTGGCATTTATTTTTGGGTTTACTTTGATTCACTGAAAACTCATTTCACTGAATTTCAAACCACTCACACTAAATCACTGAAAGCTCAAATCACTGAAAACTTATTTCACTGAATCACATTTCACTGAATGTAAGTACTGTTGGGCAGATAAAATGTATATGCCATTTTCCCCAATGTAGTGCAATCCTGGAGTTAGTATATATAATTAGGGGGGGCACAGCCCCCCACATTGGGGGGTGTTGGGGTGTAGCCCCTCACTTACTTTTGGTTTTATATTGTTAATGAAATGAGATTCATAAATATAAAAGCTAAGTAGGTGGGGGGCTAGGCCCCCCCAACTATATATTCTAACTCCAGGATCGCACTACAGTGGGTAAAAATGCATATACATTTTATTTGGCCAACAGTACATACATTCAATGAAATGTGATTCAGTGAAATGAGTTTTCAGTGATTTCAGCTTTCAGTGATTTTTTGAAGGTGAATTGAAACTCAGTGAAATGAGTTTTCAGTGAATCAAAGTAGACATGTATTTTTGTCGGCATATCACACAACTTTAGAGACCTCAGAGATTCATAATGAAAAAAGATCAGTGACCTGAAAAAATCTTAAGTTATTAGGATAGAATGGCATCCCTTTCTCTGTACTCTCACAGACTACTCCATGGGGATCTAGCGGGACCTCTTGCGCCATGAAAAATCCAAACCTATTTGATCTCCTATTCCTTTGTGGAACTAATGGTACATCAAATACTCAGTTAAAGGAACTAAGCCTTCATCAGCAGATAAATAAGACATGTTGGCATGATAGACTCATATTGTATCCCTGATTTCTTGGAACAACCTTCCATCACATATCTACCCCCTCTCTCAGTAAGAACTGGTGTTCCCAAGGTTCCATTCTTGGACCTCTGCTCCTTAATATCTTCACCAACTCACTCCATTCCTCTTTTCCTCAGTCTAACATTGTCCAATACGCAGATGACTCTACAGTCATAACTATTGCTAACCCCCCCTTAGAATTCTTAACAAATACCCAGACATCTTTCAACTCAGTAGAGACATGGCTCACTAATAATCAGCTCATCCTCAACCCCAAGAAAACAAAATTACTACTCTTTCTACCTAAATATGCAAAACCCCATTAAACTTTCCTTCTCCATAAGGTTCCTAAACAATACTCCTATAGAAGTCTAAACTAGCACAAAACTCTTTGGCATTACCATTGACGACCAACTAAAATTCGATATTCACATTAACAATTGTATCAAAAAACCCACCAAAAGCTAGGACTACTGTACAGGAACAACAAATTCCTAACTACTGAAGCTAGGATTTCTCTTATCCATGCCTACCTTCTACCATGCTTAACCTAATGTTCCCAAATACTCACAAATCTGAACTCATCCCTACTTACCAAATTAGAATCAACCTACCACCTAAAACAGCTAGATTTGCAGCTCAGCAAACATATAAATCTCACCACTGTCTCTCCCTAAAATACCTGAACTGAACTACCTCACCTGTTCCTACAATTTCAACTCCAAATCATACACTCCATCCTATATCAGCCTGATTTCTGTCCAAGTCTATCTTCTATCATCTCTCACTATTCCCCTACCAGACTTGTCTGAAGCTCAACCCAAGACC
>NC_056739.1:1560294885-1560297385 GCF_019279795.1 Protopterus annectens
ATCATGACTTTATTTAACAATAAATTACCCTTTGTTCCATACGACTTTCTTTTGTTACCCTTTGTTCTATTGCTGTGAATGAGTTTTCTTCTAAATGACTATAAGCTTTGTTGACATCAGTTCCAGTGTGTAATTTATATGTCGTCAGAAAGCAATTTATTAGTCTATAGTTTTTAGGATAGCTTACAGGTTCATTCTTAAGTAGGAGTATTGTTTTTCCTGTTGTTAACCAGGTTGGGGTCTATTTGGGGTGTGCCTATAAATAGTTCTTACTCATGGCTAAATCTTCATGCAAAGATGTTAATATGTTTAGCCAGAATTTATGTACTGCATCTGGGCCTGGGGTTTTCCATTTAGGTGCTTTTCTTAACTTTGTTTCAATTTTTTTGGCCGTTACTCCATCCCATTTCATATCCTGTAGATTTGAACTTCTTATTTTATTTTACTTCTTCTATCCATTCAGCATCGTAGTTATGTTCCACAGGATCATCATAGATATTTCTCCAAAATGTATCTATTTCTTCTTTACCTGGAGGTGTTTCAGTTTCTTTTGCCTTGTTTCCCAATTCTTTATAAAACTTTTTTGGGTCATCAACAAATTGCTTATTTTGTACTTTTCCTTTATATTTATCTGCATATCTTCTAAGTTTTTTCTGCCTATGTTGATATTTTTAGTTTATTATTTGTGATAATGCATGCTAGATCTTGATCTGTTCTGACAATGTGCATTGCTTTTATTTGTCTGTTTGAGTATTTTTGTTGATCTGTTCCCTCTTCTATACTCTTCTAACAGTGACACTTCTTGCCTTAATTGGTTTATAGCTTTCTCTATTTGATACTTCCATGATGATATTTGATTTCTCCCCTTCCTTTCCCTTACTGTCATGTGTTTTTGTGATAAGACTATCTAATTTAGCTGCACAGTAATATATCCTATTTACTTCTGTTACATTGCATGAATTTCTATGAGCAGTCCTAATTACTGTGTTCATTTGTTTTTTCAAACTTCTAACGTTTTGGGTTTTATTGACTTTCTGTAGTCTATTTCTTTCATTGATCTTAATATGTCTATCTATATTGTGAGACAATTCTTCTCTTAGTTCATTTTCTTCTAAACTGAGGACACATTCTTTGTTCTCCATTTCTTGAAGACATTCTGCAGAAAGTTCTAGAGTATCTTGCTGCAGCATATTCTCTTCAGTTTCCTTCTGTGTCATAAGTTGCTCTTTCATATGAGAATTCACTGGCCTATTACTGCACAACATCGACTGCAACAGAGTTGCCACAGTTTCCTTTCTTGTTCCTTTCCTTGCTGTGAAACTTGAACTGAACTTTTTTACTGGTTTCCTATGGAAGGCTCCACAGTATCTTCATATGATAACTGAGCAGATGTTTCCCACTCCACTGGTTTCTCCTTAATTTGGTGATCCATTGCTTTATTCCTGTTGTGGTTTTATCAGAGTTAGATTTTCTACACTAAATCCATCACTTTGCAGGTAATCTGTAACTTCAACTTCTATTTCTTTAACTTCTCCATTACTAATCCTCTTTTCCACTCTTCCTCTTTGTTTTCTTATTTTTGTATTATAAAAGTTTCCATATCCAGATGCCTTTCCTGTATTTCTCTTTAAATATCTTTGCTGCTGCTCTTTTTGTATCGATTAGTTTTGCTTTCTCCTTTACATAAATATTGCACCATATTAAATCGCTTTTTCTTTCCCATGTCTATATTTCTTCTTGAGATGTCTCCTACTCCTCCTGTTTCTTGTTATTTGTGGAACTCATTATTCCATCATGCAACACACATATAACCTGTGTTAGACTTTCTACATTAAATCCTTCACTTCACAGGCATTCCATAACTTCAGCTTCTATTTTTTTAAGTTCTGCTTTATTAATCTTTCCTAAGCAATATATTTTATCAGTATTCTGACCTGAAGTGGGGGCCATGGCCTACTTTCCTGTAAATACAGGTGCACTGCGGTGGTGGTGCTGTGGTAGCGTTGTCGCCTCACAGTTAGACGTTGCCCTTTCAATTCTCAGTTAGAGCGTCTTCTGTGTGGCAACATGTGTGAATGGGTGTTCCTTCGTTGAAGGTTGTGCGTTAGCCCAGCAAGTCAGCACGTAAAACTCTACTGCTAATCATTAGCGGACCGGAGTTCCACTGTGGCGACCCCTAACTGGGAAAAGCCGAAAGACACAAACACAAACAAATGTACTTTATCCTCTATTAAAGGTGCCATGATTTTTTTTCTGTCAGGGGTATTTGTAGTTTCTCTTTCTTTTCATTAGTAGATATATTACATTCTTTAGCCCTAGAGTGTTACTTCTTTTTCTGACTGGTTCTCTGCTTTGGTAGATCAAGGAGAAGCTTAAGATTCTGATCAAGTTCCCCTTTCTCTTTACCTTTAGTATCAAACTACTCCGTCTATCTGTTATTCAGGTTTTGATACCTACTTCTCTTTGTATGCTTTTAACAACAGACCCTTCCTTGTCAGTC
>NC_056739.1:1560302385-1560316786 GCF_019279795.1 Protopterus annectens
CTGTCTCAATCCTAATAAATAGGTCGGTCCAGGAATCCCATGTTCTCTCTGTCTGGAAAAAGTCAAACATTAGCCCTCTGCACAATGAGGAAATTCAACAGACATTAATAACTTTAGACTATAGCAATCTTATCTACCCTCACCAAAATACTTGAAAAATGTACTAAAAGCAATTGCTAGACTATCACCTGCAGGAAAAACTCATATCCCCTACAAAACATGGCTTACATCCTTCCTATAGTTCTAGCACGGCCCTTCTAAATTATATAGACACTGTCAATAAAGCAAGAGATAATGGCAAGCTGTTCTCTTCCTTATTTATAGACTTGTCTAAAGCTTTTGTCACAGTTTGTCAGAGTAAATTTCTACTTCAAATATCATCGCTAGGTCTCTCTCAGCCCACCCTTCTGTGGTTCAAATGTTAACCAGCCCAATAGGTATTAGTCAGTAAAATGGTACTCCACACTCTCTCCTTACCTCCCAATCACCACTGGTGTACCACCAGTATACCACAGGGCTCTATCCTTGGTCCCCTCCTCTTTAACATTTTCACCAACACCGACATCCTCTATACAGCCACACAACAGCCCAATCTAATACAATATGCAGATGATTCCACTCTCATTTGCACATCTAACAAGATGGTACACCTCCAAAAAATTACTCAGCAAGCTTTAACAGCCGCTGAAACATGACTTTGTAACTCAGAACTCAAGCTCAACTCAAAAACACTAAACTACTACTTTTTTCCCCAAACCCCTTTCTCATGAAAAAAAAACAAAACTTAAAGTCCTCTCTCTTGATAATACAACCATTGAAATCACTTCTCATAGCAAATTATTAGGGGTGATAGTGGATGATAAGTTTACATTCAACCTGCATATACAAAATTGTATAAGGAAACTCATCAAAAACTAGGGATGCTTTACAGAGCCAAAAGCTTTTTCACAAATGCAACTGAAACTACACTTATCAATACTTATATCCTCCCCACACGTCTTTATGGTGCTCCCATATTACTAACCTCCAGGCTTCACAAAAATTAAAACTTAAAAATGCTATAACAAAGCTGATAAATTTGCAGCAAATACCCCTTTCAGAACACACCACTAAAAAGCCTAAATTAGTTAGAACTGCCTTATCAACTAACATACACACAGCTTCTTACCAGCTATAAAATTATCCACCATCCATCTGCCAATCTAGCACTAAATACCATTCTACATGACTATGTTCCCAGTTGGTCATTAAGATCCAGTCACCAAAAACTTCTGTCTAAAACCCTATCAAATCTGCTGGGCATTGTCTGTACTCATACAAGGCAGCTAAGGCCTGGAACTCCTTACCTGTATGAGTCAGGTCAATACCCGCCCGTGCTTCCTTCAAAACCATTCTGAAAGGCTTTCTAGCTAAAATCTGGCTCTATTCTTCATCAAAACTAGGATAAACTATTTCCCTAAATGTGAACCAGTACCTTTTCATTCCTTATACCTCCTTACTCTCCCTTCTTCACTTACTTCCTTACTTGTATCAAACTCACTTCCCTGACTTTCTCTCTTAATATACTATAAGCCTGTTTTTCCTTTAGTTCATATTGTAACCCTTGTTTGTATTAAACTAACTTGCCTTTAATTTCTATACAAACCATCTAAAATTTCTACAAATATTAAATTATTGTGATATAACTTGTATTGATTCTTAACCAATGCTTTTATATTATCACTAATTTGTTATAATTATTTAAACTGCAGATGTTTTTGTTTTATTTTTGAAGATTGTAAAATTATTGTTCGTAAAATAATTTGTAATAATTTGGAGTTTTTCTCCCTGGGCCTCCGCTAAAAAATGCCTTCTACCTAGTCAGACTTTCCCAGGAATCAAATGCCAATCAATAAATAAGTAAACAATATTGTACTTTAGTCTTCAGCTGGTTAAAATGAAGGTTGGTTTAGATTTGTAAACAAATCGTGTAGTGTTAGGTGAAGTGAAGTAAAAGTACAGCTTAACTGCAAGGACGCTTGAAGTGAAGTGGAAGCAGAAATGGATGACCAGTATTAACAAAATGCAATGCACTAACTCAGCACGTAACTCAGGATTGTATTTATGCTTGACAACTCCTCTCTGCAGCAAATGAATGATCCAGAAAAAACATTTATGTAGTACAAGACCACAAGTCAAGTTATCATGTGCTTTAACATGGCCTTGGATTTCCAGTATATGCAAATAATGTTATGCCTAAAGTACCACTACAGCAAAATGCAGTAACTGCTTTGCAGACCTTTATATAAAATAAATTAATTTCCCTTGCCTGAACATAAGTTGTACTGTTTCTCCTAGCCATGCCACCAGAATGACATCACTACAGTGCCAGATTGCTAGGAGAAATGGCATATTTTGAGCAGAATCACTGCATTAAGTCACCTTACTGGGGCACACTGATTGTCACTTGATTTATTTAATTGGGCTCGATTTCGAGGCCTCTTCTTGATTTGTGATATAGGGTTAAGTAAAGCCTTAGTAGCTCTGAGCAGCTTAACACATAGATACCCAGCATTCCTTCTGAAGTTTGCAATTGAAAAAAAGTTTAATGAGGTGATGTGCTTTACTATAGCAGTGCTTGCTTTGGACAAATATAAACATGTAATTGAGAACTCAAAAATATATTGCAAGGAAAACATAATCAAAGTCAAATAAGCTGCCACTTTGAGGAAAAAAAAGAAAGCTAAGAAAAACAGTCAGCTAAATGAAAGTCCCCTTGTGTTTTAAGCCATTAGCAGTCATTTGGATGACTATATAGTGGCTCCAACTGAAAAAGGTATTACAAGTGAATAATAAATATATTTTAAAAAAAGCACAGCATGCTGTTTCTGCCAAACTGCAGTATAATTCCATTTAACCAAACATTCTTTGCATGCTGGTATCGAGAGATTATTTCCTTAAGCTCCAATGATCTCATTATGTTGATGTCAGATCTGATTGCTACAGTTATTGTGAAAAAAAAGGTGGATAATAAAAACAGGAAAGTTATACACTGCTGTACTAAAATGTTGAAAAAGTGGTATGAGCAATTATTTCCTCTTGGTTACAAAGCAAACCACAGGAGGTCAACAGTCTCAAGCAGGACTTCTGTAAAATATAATTGGTTTTCCTAGCTGTCCATATAATTCCTTATTCGATTGCCAGCTGTGGCACATGCTGCAGGGTGGAGATAGTATGACATCATTAGTGCTGTTGAAGTCATCCTCTGTTCTGTATAATTTCGTTATGCATCTTTAACCAGAGATTATTAATCAAGCTTGTGGGAACCAGCTGTCTTGAGACAGCAGAAACTGTGTGTCACTTTTCATACAATTAATGAAGTGCATTAAATTGTGGTGAGCTACATATTTATTTATTTATTTATTTTATTTTATTTATTTTTGTTTTCTGGGAAGTCTTGACAGGGGTTTATCCCATTTTCAGCAGAGGGCTGGGGAGAAAAGCACCACAGACTGGTCAAGTACACTAGAAGACAAAAAAAATTGACATATTCTAAAATACATTGAATTTACATGAAGATGCAATTGTCTGAATACATCTAGAACATGTTATATAATATACAAAAGCCTATGAATTTAAGGAAATACATTTTTTTCATAGGGTAGTTGGTTACAGAGAAATTACACAGCTAGAGTGGATGTTTAATATAATGTGCTTATCTGCTGTAAGAGCAGAGAAGGGTGGTAAAGGCAAGAATGAATTTAATTAACAGGAGGTAGAACTTAAAAGGAGAATTAGTCATATAAAACATTAGGTAGATTGAGGTAGAGACCTTGCATAGACCTGTATTAAAGAAAAATAGTAGTGTTGTCACATGGGGAATGGAAGTTTTGTAGGACAGAAAGTAGGTCGAGGGTGGAGTGGCAATCTATAGAAGCATAGTGTAAATTACAGTAGTGGGAGAAAATACAGTGAGATTTCTTAGTGGCAGTATAGAAAGGGTAAATAAAGAAAGAGTAACTTTGAGGGTGGAGTTTAGGATGAGTTGTTATTAGTTTGCATTATTGTTATATGGCATATAAAACACATATAAAAAGTATAACACCTAATAGTTTAAGAAATAGGCATAAATGTTGGTTGTTTTGCAGGAAAATGTTTTGTTTCTTGGTGGCTTGAAGAATACCCATGGGATTCAAAAAAATGTTCTACTTTGTGACAGGCAACTGTGTATAACAGGCGCTACCTATCTCATTAGATTTGCAAATCATCAAGCACTGGCACTGAATTATTAAAAACTGGAGCATCATTAACGTTAACCAAGGGTTAGAAAAAGCTCTAGGACCAGCCCATCCTTCTGTATAAAAAAACAACACATTTGAAGTAGTTTCTGGAAAATGATAAGAAATATCAGAAGAAAAAAACCTTCTGGTCCCACAGGGATGAAAAGTTGCGGTCACTGTATTTGCTGTCAACATATTCTGATTGGACATAATCTGAAGTTAAGAGTATGAAACTTTTCTCTCCATTTCAAAGATTCATTTGACTGCACCACCAACAATGTTCTGTACATTGAGATCTGCTCCCATTATGGCTCTTTCTATATTGGAAAGACTATATGCAGATTAAGTGACAATAAAAGAGCATATCAGAGTAATTAGATTCATATGCAGTAAAATGAATGCTATAGCTAAACATAGTGTAGTGAGCTCCCAGTTACTAAGTTTAAGTTTGTTTTGGACAAAGTGGTTGTTCCCTTTGGCGATGTCAACCATTTCCTGGAGGTCAAGGAATTAAAATGGCAAGTGAGACCTCAAGATGATGCACCTCCAGGGCTCAATGAAACTTTAAATGTAAAATGTTTATTAAGTATGTTAAGATAATTGATGGTGCCCACTTAGTGGCTGGGGTTCTAGTTATATTTTTTGAATTTGTGATTGTTACTGTAGTTGTACACATTCACATGTTGTTTGCACTGTCCAGAGTGTTCATTAAATGAGGTTTTTGATGAAATTGGTATTTTAAAATAGTAAACGGATGAAAACGCTTAAGTTTTAGTCTACCATCTGATTTCTTCTGATGAGTTTTTTTTATTGTTTTTATGTATATATATATATATATATATATATATATATATATATATATATATATATATATATATATACACACACATACACACACACACACACACACACACACACACACACACACACACACACACACACACACACACACACAGTTCAACATCTCAAACACATAACATTGCAAACATACAACATCAAACCTTAAAACAGCGACAAACTAAGACCAAAACACTGAAAACCCAAAACATCGAATTTACACAAGGTTAAGAAATGCTCCATAACTGTATTCTGTGACATCCATCTTAAAGAACAACATCCCCAACACAGATGAAACACCTACCCCGAGATTCAGCAAGCTCTGCACGGCATGCAGGAATAGTGCAAGAGCTGCTGCACGCAATATGGCTGACGAGCGATCCCGGAATGAGCTCCCGGGACGTGCATGAGCGCTCCTACACTATTCTTGCATGGACACAGCTCCTGTATGCTAATTACCCCATTTGCATGTGAAAACCATGCAAATTAGGTGAATTAGCAATCCAGAAAGCAGGCAAGTGTCTGTGCAGGAATAGTGTAACCAGCAGAAAGGTATTCGGCTACTAACCAAATACATTTCTACAAATTACAAAAAGGAGGCATGACAGCTCCAAAGAAAGCATGTATTCAATGTAGTAGGCATGCCAGTTTCTAAATATATGGCCATTGGCATGGTAAATAGTTGCAAAATTATAAAAAATAACTTTTTTTTTTTGGCCGATTTCATCTGTTTAAGGGTAGGGCAGCAGTGCACAAACGGGATCAGCCCAAAAATAAGAAAAAAAGTTGAAAATAAGCTTAAACCAAAATCAGCATTCTGACGTAATAGTCAGTGACATGCATAAGACAAGAATACCATGTAATAGTGGTTGCTAAGGGGGAAGGCTGAGTGTCAGTTTTGTAACCATGCATTAGCAGTTGGTTTTATGCAAATGAGGGGATACTGAATCACAGATTTCCCCTCACTGTTAGCTTGTACCCAACCATGTAGGTGCAGCAACACCATGGTATAAGCATAAAAGGTAGATAACCTCATAAGGAGGAGTGTCATGCATGCTGTAAGCTTATTGGAGCTCTGTGGCCTGTGTTTGCCCTTAGCTAAGCACAGCTAAGGAAGGGTGTGTGTCTGAAGCTGCCAAGCACACTTTACATTGCCTAAATGGGTGTGCGCACTGCTCACCAGGTTATAAACCAACAAAAAAGTAAACCAGGAAATAGCAGCTCCATGCACATCTGAGCACTGTGTTTGCGCAGCACATCTCTGGGCTTAAACAGGAAGGCAATGGGAAGGGAAAACAGCAGTAGGAAGGTAATCAATGAGAACTAGCATAGCTGGCATATGAAATGTATCAGAATCAGCCAATTACACAGGCAGCAGCCCAGCCCAGCACACTACTATAAACTATGCAAAAACCTTTCCCTCTCGTATTTCCCACAAACTCTACACCACTGGTGTACACAAATGGGGAAAGTTTACCTAAAAAAAGCAACAAAATGATAGGGGCTGCATTTGCTCTCATAAATCAACATGTAGAAGAGGTTGAGGGTGGTGAAGAGAATGCTAACAACTAACCCACAGTGAGGAGACGGAGAAGAGTGTACAGACCCAGGGTAACCTACCAGGGGCTACATGAGCTGGAGATAGTGGATCACTATAGGGTGGACAGGGACATCCTACAGCAAATTGTTGAGCTGTGTCGGCCACGCCTCACACACAGAACCAACAGAGGGGAACCCATCCCAGTGGATACTAAGGTATGTGTAGGCCTAAGAATACTAGCCACAGGTACCTTCCAAAGGCCAATTGGGGATATCATGGGGATCTCACAGGTATCAGCATCCAGGGTACTCTACCAGTTCTTGGATGCCATGTCAGCACATGCCAGTGAGCACATATATTTCCTCAACACCTGTAAGGCATTGACCAGCAATATGCATCTCTTCCACCAACTAGCAGAATACACTGAGGTAGTGGGTGCTATAGACTGCATGCACATACACATCAAAGCACCACCTGGCTAGTGGGGTAGAGTCTACATAAACTGCAAGGGCTTCCCCTCCATCAACTGCCAGGTCGTGTGCAATGCCCAGGGCATTATAATGAATGTGTGTGCTGGCTGCCCAGGAAGCTATCATGGCTCTCACATCTGGCATATGACGCAGATGTAACATCCAAAAATGAATGAGATAGAAAACTCACTTTATTTCTAAAAACAGAAAACAAAGCTTTCGGGAGTATCCCTTCCTCAGTGTTACTTAATACATTTTGAATTAAATGGTGTTTTGTCTGCTTTGACTATATAATGTGAATACTTTTAATTCAAAATGTATTAAGTAACATTGAGGAAGGGATTCTCCCGAAAGCTTTGTTTTCTGTTTTTAGAAATAAAGTGAGTTTTTTATCTCATTCATTTTTGGATGTTACATTGGCTCTGAATAGAGAAGATTAAAACCGTGGCTGGAATATATATTTCCTATCATATGGCGCAGATGTACCAGAGATTTGCCAATGGGGACATCCCATATGGCCACCTAGTGGGGGATGCTGGTTATGCACTGGAGCCGTGGCTGATGACACCCATTAGAAATACACATGCACCCCAGCAAGAATTCCATAATGATGCACACGCACAAACCAGAATCATAATAGAGCGTGTGTTTGGGATGTGTGTGGACATATCCGGTGGAGCCTTACAGTACTCTCAAGCTACATGTACACAAATTTTCATTGTATGTGTCATGCTACACAATATAATCCTGCAGAAACAGCTGCAGCAGGAACAGCACAGGGCAGGGCCACACAGCCACCCACCATTGCCAAGGCCAGCAAAGGCACAGAGTGACTTGGAGGAGGAACAACCTGAGCCTGCCCATGTAGTGAAAAGGAGGCGTGCCCAGTATGCCCAGGCATATACAGTAAAAGGGATGCCAAACATGACACTACCTGTGCTTTATCATGTATAGGGAGTGTACTATGTGCATCCAACATAGCAGCCCTCCAGCACCATCTTCGGTACTGGCACAGCCACAACGTAAGTCACTCTTCCTATCAATTGCTGAATGGAGTAGTATGTTCTGCTAGTTGTAGCTATGGTATGGATGTGAGCATGCAAAGGAATCGGGTGGCTGAATGGGATGGCAGCAGATAGTGGACACCTATATGGGCAGCATAAAATCTATAACAAATACTGGTGTCAACTAAGTAGGCAGTACTAGACAAGGTGACAAATACCACTGCAGTACATGTGGTGGCCAAAATGTGTGTCCACAGGACACACACATGCATGTCAGTGAGGTTCACATACCCAACAACAGCCTCAGCCAGCAGGACAGGTGTAGTTGACCATAAAGAAAGGTTTTGCTAAGGCCTCCAATTGATGGCAATAGAGAACAGCCCCCCTCCAGACCTACACAGACAGACTACAACAGGTCAGGCAGTTGTATGTTAGTTCTAAAGGGTAACAAGTCTGAAACTGAAATGTAGGTCAATAAAACCTATGATCTGTACTCTACTGATATGCCTTCAGTCTGCATGATAGGTCAGAATACAAAACAAAATGGAAGCCAACAGAGTACCTGAAATGCCAGTGCAGTCATAGCAAATGTTTGCAGTTGTCAGGTGTGCCCCCCACAATCCTATGTAGAAATGCAGTAACATGTACATTTGAGATTAAGAACAGTGGAGCACAGATTACCTGAGCTGGCCCAATTTACAGGGTAGATTGTTGCATGTGTACAATACGCAGGACTCTGTGTGTTAGGTTGTTGTGTGTTGTATATTGTGTGGAAGTGGTCAGCATGTAGGCATGGAGGGTTGTGTCCCGGTGTCCTATGGCCTTTCCTGTTGATGACAGGGCCATGTTCTGACAACTGCAGTGCCAACCACAATGCATCCCAGCAAGACCCAATTCAGCAGTCATCCATACTCATTGTTCAGTTGTCAATATCTGTCACCATCTGAAACATGGACATGCCATGAATGTGGACCCAGACGTACACACAGTACACAGGTGGAAGTACCCTAGACAGAGTACATAAAAATTAACTGTCAACTGCACACACCTTTGGAATTGTACATACAGGTTAGCAGCACATTAGTTGGCTGTGTAGTATGGAATACTGATGTAGTCTGGCCAATCACTGGCAGACCACAAAAGGCACAGTTATGAAGTAATGAGAGATTTCCTATGTCCCTACACAAGGCAGCATAAGAGGAATGCCCCAGGTATATCTGTGAGTCAGCTGCAAGCTTCCATATCACACATGCACTCGGCTCAATCCGCCATCAGCCGCAGGTTTATCACAGGTCATATCCCTGCTGTTGGGAATGAGTACAGTATAACCCCCACTTTTGTATGGGAATACCCACAGAATGCAGCATGCCGAAGAGGTGTCCCATGCAGGTGTGTCCCTAGCTATAAGCAGCACCCTGCCAGCATCCAGAGCAATAGATTAATATGGACAGGAACTATTGCCATTAACACCTTGCACACTTACCCTGTTACCCCAGGGGAATCCAGTGGCTCACAGCCTGGGACTGTAGGAGTGACAGAATGCACTGGCCTGCTACAGATGGCCTGCATCACTACCAAATTCCCTACAATCCTCTGTCAAAGGCCTGTGCCTCACCTGTACTGCCAATGTATGTTATCTCACGGGGTCCCAACTAACAACACAACACAGTCCACAGAACACAAATGCAAGGCCATGTCGATAAATCCCAGTAGCATGCCCACTATGTCCTACTGCATGAACTGTAGACCAACCCCTAAATACCGCTAATAAATGGGAAGAAGGGACAACTATAGGGATACTTCTCAGATATCACTCGCATAATGTTAGGAAGAGGATAGAAAGAGTGGGGGAGTGTAGAAGCACGGATGCCATGGAGTGTGTGAAGTCTGAAACTCTAATGTGTACCCATACTACCCCTGCCTGCAACCCAGTAATGGGTGGATACAAACCCGCTCATAAACCACAATGTGAAGGGGAACTGACCAGATATATGAGCCCTGCCTCTGGGTAACCTGGGTGAATCTGTACAGCTGAAAGGTTTGGCCACAGCAGGATATGGACATTCTGTTATGTCAATAGATGTACAAGCAGGGGATCCTTAGCCACCACAGTACCAAGGGGCTGGACAATTTACACAGACCCATCAGCAAGTGTCTGCAGCTACCCCTCCAGAATGGCATGATTGTGCAAGAATATGCAGGCTGCAGACCACAATACTGGACACAGCTTCATTCATCTTGTATTTCCCAGGAAATAACTATGAGCAAATAATTATATCTATCAGTAGTTGATGACATAATACATTGCAGAGTAAAACTGTACATATTTATTTTTATTTTTATTTATTTATTTATTTAACATTTGTTGACCGGGAAAGTCCGACTAGGTTCCACAGATCCTGTTTTCAGCGAAGGCCTGGGGAGAAATGCCCCAGAAGCATGTCTGAATATTTCTGCTAACACCAACCATGTAACACAAGCAGCACAGACTCGATAGTTACGGTATCCCACTATCTCTCACCTATTGTGACTCCATATTATCAGCCTATCTACAGATATCCTGCAGAAACAAGTTACTAGCTGTAGGTGTAGAACACAAAATCTTGCAATGGAGTACAACCTACCTGGAATGGATTCACACACTCAATACAGAAGGTCATACTGGGCATGCTCCTACACTTGGAGAAATGAAGCCCATGTCTGACAACAACAGTGGACTATACATATCTGTCAGTCGCAAATGTCTGTGCACACATACCACATTGTACATCATTCATGCTTTGCACACACATTGGATAGGAATACTCAAACATATTCAAGGTCAACACACTATAATAGGTCAAACATACACACACACAGATGTGGGGAAGAGTGAGGCAGACAGTGACAAAGAGATTGCCATCATGAGGCCTGTCCCACCCACCACACATCAAATTGGCCAATATCACATGATGTGCCGATGTCAATCGCTGTAGACATGTGCTTTTGGTAGCCCTCAACCCTATAGGGTATGTGGTGCTTGTGATAACTGTGTAACATGATAGTACAAATCAGTATTCATCTAACATTTGTATACCCAGTCCTGTCAAATGTAAGGTTGTGTGTGACTGAGTGTTGTGCGTGTATTTCCAGAGGAATGGTTTATGGCTCATTCACACACACTGGACTTCCTATTGCCAATGTTAGCACTTATGCTGATGTCAGTCACCTTGAAATAGCCCTCTGGCCAAGTCTTAGCCTCTAAACTCCATGGTGCATGCAGTAACTGCGTAATGCTGTAGTATAACATACTAGCTAGGTAGGAGTTCTAATCCCGGACATGGAAACTGTGAAATTCTGTGTGTGTAGAGATCAATGGTTTTGAGGCCATTCACAGTCACTACACCTCTTATTGCCCTACTTTATCAAGCCTGCTGATGTCACTCACTTTAAAATGCCCCTGTGGAGAAGGTGTATCCCTATAAGCTCTGTGGCATTTGCCATAAATGTGGAACAATGTAATATCAGTAATTACACAGGTATGGGTTTGAATCTCATCTGTGGCAAGTGTATGCGTGTACCTCAAAAAAATTTTCCCCATTTACACGCAGTACACATCTCAGAGCCTGACTTTAGCAGTCCTGCGGATATCATCCACCTGAGAAATACCTGTTGCCAACCCTAAATCATGTCAGGTCAGTGGTGCATGTGTTAAATGCATAACAAAATGGTCATTAAAGATTGTTTGATGGAGGTTTGAACCTCACTCCTGGCAAATATAAATGTGTGTTTAGGGTAAAATTATTTTGGGTTTTTTCACCCACTACATCACCCAATGCCAGTATTTACAAGGTCGGGTGATGTTACTCACCTTAGAAGTACCTTGGGAACAACATCCATCCTTTAAGCTCTGTGGCACATGTGATAAATGCAGTACACTGTAGTAGCAGTACATAGCTAGGCAGGGGTTGGAATCTCAATTCTGTGAAGTGCGTGTGTGTGTGTGTGTGTGTGTGTGTGTGTGTGTGTGTGTGTGTGTGTGTGGGTGGGTGTCTGTTATCAGTATCCTGTGTAGAGGTTGCTGTGATTGTGTGATAACAGGATGCATTGTGGGGTGGGGGTTGATAAATTATTATGTTGAGGACCTAGTATATGTCACAATGTCCACCTTACAAGGCCAACAGATGTCAAAGACCAGAGAGGCTGGTGTAGACAATCCATAGCCCTACATGTGACATTATAGATTGGTGAACAATATAGGCAATCCTTGTATTACTCAGAGAACACTCTCCACCCATGTCTCATACACAAACACACTTGGCTAGGCAACAACCACTGTATTGGTAGTTCCCTGCATATTGCCTTACAGATAGTAACCACAGTGTGATTGCAGTGGACTACATGCCTGTTGACCACAACAGTGCCACTGACATCAGAAAGTACTGTGATGTGTTACATCTCCTGACTGTGTGTTATCCAGCAAGTAAAAGGACATGGCACCCTGTTCAATCCCTACAGTAGGCAAATAAATGCTTACAGTGGTCCTTTTGCTATATTCCCCACTGGACTCCTGCAACAACTGTAGAGTCTGCAAGTGTAACTGACAAAGGGAATACTATGCCTTATACACATGGCCTGTATAGACAGTTGCCTTTAACTCCACTGAATACCTGTATCTTGCTGTCAATGTAGGTGCAAGCACAACCTCAGTTCCATAGCCAGGTCTCCCCAAATTAGGTCAGGAATGCTACATCAGAAGATAATCTGTACGTGCAACCTGCCCTAGAGACCTCAAGTACACTTCCACATGTCAAAGAACATGCGTGTGGGACATGTGCACAATCCAGACACTGTCCATGTTATGGAATATATATCACATAAATGGGAAGCAGTGCACATCACTGGCCACCCACAATAGTAACCCAGATGAGTGAGTGGTGAATACAATACCCACCTGTGGGGACCACTCCAGGGACTACACCCCTGAGCCACAATGGAGACCATTGTCATGTGGCCTGATGCCAAGGTATTACCTTTGCCTAGCCTTGTACAGCCTTCAGGCCCATTCACCTACTACACACATATGAAGCAATGAACCTATGTATCTCAGTACTGGCAAGTGTGTGTGTGTGTGTGTGTGTGTGTGTGTGTGTGTGTGTGTATGTGTGTGTGTGGAGATTAATGATTTTGAAGCCATTCACAATCACTACACCTCCCATTGCCCTACTTTAACACACCTGATGATGTCAGTCACCTTAAAATTACCCTTTGGCCATATATCAGCCATGTACATTCTGCGGTGCTTGTGATAACTGTGTAATACTGTAGTGTAACAAGCTTGTTAGATTGGAGTTCTAATCCTGAACCTGCCAACTGTGATAATGTGTGTGTTTCCCTAAGAGAGTGTGTGTGTCTTTGCTGATACCTGATTTTGTGGACATTCACACTTACTACACTTCCCTTATCCCTCCTTTAGCATGGTTGCTGATGTCACTCACCTTCAAAGATACCTTTGGACAGAAATAAAAATGACTGGAGAACAGCAATCCAAACTTTAATAGCAGCACAAGATGTAAAGATAGCTAACCTAGGTTTCGTCCCAACCTTAAGGACTTCATCAGAACAATAACAAACAATTCAACATTCCCTTATATACACCCACCCATTAATCAATTATTCTATTAAAACTAAGTTTAATGAATAAATAAAACAACATTAATAGAATTGATGATTAGTATAAAACCATATAAATTACATATACATGTAACAATTAAAAACATTTAAATACATTTCATTGTATCAAATTTATTACTCACACTATTTTCTACCTAAAATATATTTTAATTTTAATAAAGGATCAATACTAACACTATCATTTATACCAGGAAAGGTCAGGGCATCTAACTTTAATTGCCATTTTAGTTCACAGATGTCTAAATGTACATCAAATGTCCTTCCCTGGATATCTTGGTTGATCTGCTGAATTACACAAAATCTAAAACCATGTCTCGGATACTGCCCAATGTGTCTGGCTAAGGCATTAGTAGTTCTTGCATATCTAATGTCCAATAAGTGTTCATTCACTCTCTCCCTAAGGCACCTACAGGTTTTCCCTATATAAAATGCAGGGCATACACACACTTTGCTAAATACACCACATTCTGGCTATAACAATTAAAATGTCCCTGAATGGATATGTGGCAACCTTGAACCCTAATAAAGTGCCCAGTTTCCATTATGTGCTTACAAGTACTACACATTCCACATTTAAAATTTCCCAATTCCCGGCTGGTACTAACAGTATTGTTGTGG
>NC_056739.1:1560317286-1560359786 GCF_019279795.1 Protopterus annectens
CCAACAGCCTTTGTTCTTGCCTGAAAATAAATTATGAGCCCTTGCAAGTGTCTAACCCAGGATCCTACACATCAGAGCCACAACAATTTACCACTAAGCCATCTTAGCTGCATATATGTGTGATGTTTTCTCAAACATATCATGCAGCACAGTCATTCAACAGTAGGGGAAAATGTATTTATGTATATATATATATATATATATATATATATATATATATATATATATATATATACACACACACACACACACACACACACACACACACACACACACACGCATATATATATATATATATATATATATATATATATATATATATATATATATATATATATTTTATATATATATATATATATATATACCTCCTATATATATATATATATATTTTTATATATATATATATATATATATATTTGTGTAAAAGGTGTGTGTGTGTGTGTGTGTATGTGTGTGTGTGTGTGTGTGTGTGTGTGTGTGTGTGTGTGTGTGTGTGTGTGTGTGTGTGTGTGTGTGTGAGTGTGTGTGTTTGTATATATGTAGACATATGACATACACGTCTCTCTCTCTCTCTTTATATATACATATATATATATGTGTGTGTGTGTGTGTGTGTGTGTGTGTGTGTGTGTGTGTGTGTGTGTATATATATATATATATATATATATATATGTGTGTGTGTATATATATATGTGTGTGTGTGTGTGTGTGTGTGTGTATGTATATATGTAGACATACATGTATATATATATATATATATATATATATATATATATATATATATATATATATGAAGTGCATTCAGACATCGGGTCCATAATCTGAACCTCCTTCCTCCACAGCTGCACTGTTCTGCCTTGCTATGAAACAACGCGGCACATGTGGACACTGCCTAACATTTGGGGGGAGGAGTATATAGGGACAGATCGTAGATATGCCTATTACAAACCTATGCAGTTTGTGCATGATGCATTTCACATTATCATGACTGTTCTGAAAGTGGTTGGGTCTGAAACTCATGTGTCCATCGTGATTTCATTACTTCCACCTTCAGCTATTTGCCAGACTAATATACTTTTTGGAGGAACAGAACAAACAATATCATGGCTTAAATCTTGTCATTCTGTGCAGATCTGCACAATTGACAGGTATGGCCCACTGCCCACAGGGGCAGATGCTATGTCCATGGCAGTTGTTCAGCAGGACATCATTACAGCAAGTCTTGATGGCACATATAAATCTTTCAACATCATCTATCCCATTATTACAGACCAAATACTACATTCAATTACATGCTGACATGTTTCACATACCTGTTTTATTATTGTGCTCTGTTCTGTGTATTACTTGAATATCTTCCTTGGTTAGTTTGTTTTTATTTTTTTGTAATTTTTTTAGCATTATTTTTGTTTTTTTGTTTTTGTTTTTTTCTTTCTCTCTCTCTCTCTCTCTCTCTCTATCTGTACTACAGGGCTCGAGCTGGTTTGAATATGTTGCAACATGGTTTTGTAGGTGATGCTCATGATCAGGTGATGGCCACTGCATCAGCTGGTGTTCTCCACTTGCTAAATGCATGCAGCCAGCTGTGTAGAACTTCCAATAGCCAAAGTCATAGCAACCCATTACTATAAATGACTACAGCATGTGGGCATTGTCCCTTTAACTTTCCTGTATGGAAGACATCCTTCCTGTGTGTGGGCAGCAGTATTACAGACAACAGGTAGCAATACCTCTTACAACAGGACTTGCGGACACAGGCCAACTACATGTTTGTATAAGGTTCCAGACCTACGGACCGTGTGTGAGTATTGCTGTTATATGCATTGAATACTGCTAGTTTTACAGGGTTTGTGTGTACATGTTAGTTTTGCATGGAGTGCAGTCTGTCTGCATAGGTCTCAACTGTGGGCCTATTCACAAGATGGCCAGTGGATTGGCTGTTATGTTTTGTCTGTTCACCACACAGGTCTTGCCTCTGACACATAAGTGGCATTCTCTCTATTGATTGCTATCAGTACATGGCAACATCCATTTGTGTTTCTGACTTCATATTCCTAAGTAAGGGTATGTTGCAACCAATCTTGTGACACCAGCAACTTTCACAGTGTATAACAGCAATATTTCAAATATGGCCCTGTGTTCCAGCCTCTGTCCTCCACCTATATACCAGGCTTTGTCCAGATGTCATGGAGTAAGAAGTTGTTAGGTAATGGCCTATCATTATTTAATGCTGGCATTCCTGCTATCATTCCATTGATGCTGTGGACTCCCACACAAATTGTGGGGTAGGGTCCATATATATGAGGGCTACAGCTGGACAAAACATGTGTGACCTTGTACAGTCCAGAGGTCAGTGTATGGAGAACACTGTTATATGCCCTTGTAAGACATTTTGTGCGGGAGGGGTATTACATATTTTTAACCTAGGCTATTACAACATGTGAGGGATATCAGTAGTAAGAAACATTAAGGTATATGGCTGTACATTTTCATACATTTCACCATGGGAACAGTGGTAGGGTAGAGCTTACTGTCTTACACACAGTTCTGTTTGTCAGTGTGATAGTGATGTTTTAAGTTAAGCATTGTTATGTACCAGATACATTTACATTGTGACAACTAATACTTTCCCCCTAGGGGTTGAGTACAGACTGTAATTGGAGGCTGCTGAACTACATCTGTAATTAAGTGTTGATTGGTTCTTATCTTCAAGGCAAGTGTTTTTTTTACTGTTGTACTACTTGAAGGCCTTAGCTTGGACAGCAAAGTTTGTTATGTTTGTCAGATTACTGTATCATGTTTTATTTGAAAGTTGCATTAATCAGTTATTATGTATTTCAAGCACCTAACTGCTATAAGAAATGGCATAAACAACTGAAATAGCACACAAATAAACATTTCTATGCATGCATACTAATGTGTGGTGTCATGTCCTTTGTGTGGGTATATGTTTCATGCAATAATTCTCATTTGTAGGAAAGAATCAGACACTGGCCATTTTAAAAGGTGGCAACTGTAGGAATAATAGCTATTTGATATGCTGTGCACCCTCTATATATACTCTTTTTAGACATATCTATAAGTAGTTATTATATTATATGTGATATATATATAATATATATATATATATATATATGTGTGTGTATATATATGTATCATTGGAATGTTTATCGCTTCCACATTGTACATTCCCTACGGTAGACTGAGTGTTCTGCATGATATGTTAAAGATATCATCCTGATGTCTTACAGCTATGATGGCTTATTGTTAGCTTGTCATGGCTATGTTGTGCAGGGTCCTGGGTTCAATACATGCAAGTGTTGGTTATGGTGTTGGAAGGCAGACGTGTTCAACTCTAGAGGAAGGGTTAATAGCAGTAATTACAAGCAATCCCTATTTTAGGCCCCTTCAACCCCATTAGCAGTGCCTTTGGTCAGATGTTTTGCAGTGGGAGATTCAGAGTGTGGATCCAATGTGTGAATGAATACACACACACACACACACACACACACACACACACACACACACACACACACACACACACACACACACACACACACACACACACACACACACACACACACACACACACACCACACACACACACACACACACACACATATATATATATATATATATATATATATATATATACACACACACACACACACACACACATATATATATATATATATATATATATATATATATATATATATACATACATACATACATACATCTACATATATAAATACATTTTCCCTGCTGTTGAATGACTGTGCTGCATGATATGTTTGAGAAAACATCACACTTATGTACAGCTCAAATGGCTTAGTGGTAAATCACTGTGGCATTGGTGGCCAGTGTCCTGGGTTCGAGATTTTCATTTGCTGATTATTTTGTTGCTGGGCAGGGCAAGGGCTGTTGAATACAGAGTGATTAAAGCACTTGTATGTGGTTGTAAGCGGGTTTGCATGGGTTTGGGTGATGCTAAGCAATGGTAACTTCCAGTTAAATATGCTTACAGACAGTTAGCTTGACAGTGTTTAATCTGTGTAGCCATTGCTTGCTGCCACGCAAACAGGCTTAAACCCACTTACTACTGCTTAAAAGTGCTTACTTCTGCTTACCCCAGTGCTAATTTCTTTAAAAGAAAAGGAAAAAAGGGGTCATAAGCAAGTGGTGAAAAAGGGGGCACTCAGAGGAAAAAACAATAGGGAAAGTAGCTAGGGATGTGCAGGAGAGGTGTAGGGAAGGTCCATAGCTGTCCATTTCTTCTACAGCAACAGCTGTGCATATGTACTGAATTTGGAGGTAGATTTGGACACGCAAACCCCTGAGAAAGGGGTTGTGAAGCCAGTTTGACCAGATTATATGTGTCCAGTGGACATGTGTGCAAAATGGACAGCTATGTATGGGGCGAACATTTTCTTTTGGCAAGAGATTGCCCTTTTTTTTTTTTAAAGGTGAGCGTGGGATGTTGGGGAAGGATAGTAGGTATATTTGGGGAGGTAGGTTGGGTAGGAAGACAGACAAGACAGACAAGACAGCATACAGGGGTAGCATATGACACATGTTGGGGTAAACACCATGGATGGGGAGGGGTATTTGGAAATCAGAAGCCCATGAGCCCCACAAATGGAAACAGTGGGACTGAGGTCCCCACCCATGGGCAGTCACCACTGCACCTTCATGGCCCCAAAGGTGGCTGTGCTGGGAGCTGAGCAGGAGGGGCTGGCTGACCCTCTAAATGTGCCACACGGCCCTCAAGTTGGCATAGCAGATCTCCAAATTCCCTTCAGAGCTCACTCTGCACCAATCCCCGGAACTGACTTCGAGTGAAAGGATCCTGTCTGCGCCCACTCCCAGAGGGTCGAACCCCATCCCCTGAGGTGGTTCCACCTGAAGGTGGTGCAGGACCAGTGGACAAGGAGGTCCTGGGGTGGATCCCAGGTGTGCTGGGGCCAGGTGCCACAGTCAGATTAGGTGAGAGAGGTGGGTCTGCTGGGACCGGCCTTCCCATACAGGCTATGGTGTTGCAGTTTTAAAACATATGTGGGTTAGTAATAGTCAACACAATCCAGGATTAGTTATAACAGCATGCATAGATGTTCCCATTAACCCAAAACACCAGATTTGGAACAGTTGCATAGCAAACAGAAAACACGCATATATGGAGCCACAGTGGCCATTACAATGGCCTGCAGGTTACATTGATAGCAACAGGCCACCAATGATAGTATTTCAACATGGAACGTTAATAGAAGCACATTTCCATATTTAGTGAACAATAGGACATATGTTCCAACAGTAGGTTTGGTGTAAACATACCCATTGATTTGTGTATTTCCATTATTGTTGCAGATATGGTGGGGGGAGAGAGATGTCAATTAACAACTTATATATCCTTGTACTACTCACAACTTTAATGATCATTGCTCTAATCATTAAGGTACAGGTATTATTACAATACCCTATGGCATTAGTTTGGGCAGCGGTATGTTTGTACACAGTGTATACTTCAACTGTCTTATAGCTAAATTCTTACATCTCTTACCTGGTAGACCTGTGGAGGGAATGTTTTTTAACACTACCTGACTGTTTCTACACATATTCCCAGATTCAAAGTTAATATTATGCAGATACCTCTCAGTCTCTTAATGCACACACTCTGGACAAAGCTTGACAACATGGGGGTACAAATAGGGACATATTTTGCATATTGCTGTCATAAACTTGGAGAGTTGCATGATTGAGAGGATTTATTTTACTATAAATTTTCTGAAGGTTTTAAGGTCTGAAAATCAAATGTATGTCAATATTTCATTACTACAGTTCTGAGATCATCCCACTGATTTGCCAGGGGGACAGAGGAACAAGCAGAAAATATGAGCCAATTATCTGGACATTCTGAAAAATCTGTACAGTTGAGAGGTATGATTATGCATAGAGCTTACTACCACTCCAAGGATTTGAACCGTGGCTGCGTCTGCTAAAAATACAATTTAAGTCACAGCAGAGTGTGCTATTTGGATATTGCTGTCTGTTTTTTTAAGTGTTTTCTGTCTAAGTCTCTCTTGGTTGTACAATCTGACCTTGTAACTATGACAGTCTTACACAGACATTCCTGCACATATTTTTATGTAGCAGTGTGAGAAACAGTGGTTGACACAACAGTACTATTCTGATATTAAATGTTACTGAATGCTACATGTCAGGCCATACTATACCAGTGTAAACACTACCAGTCCAGGATTTAAATCTTTATTGACAGGCACAGTTTTCTTATCTAACAGACCTGTGGAAGGAATGTTTGTTAACACTACCTGACTGTTTCTACAAATATTCCCAGATTCCAGTTAATATTATATACATACCTCTCAATCTCTTAATGCACACACTCTAGTCAATGCTTGACAACATGATTTCATGGCTACAATTCTGAGATCATCCCACTGATTTGCCAGGGGGACAGAGGAACAGGCAGAAAATATGAGCCAGTTATCTGGACATTCTGAAAAATCTGTACAGTTGAGAGGTATGATTATGCATACATATAACTACCACTCCCAGGATTCGAACCATGGCTGTGTCTGCTAAAAATACAACAATTTAAGTCACAGTAGAGTGTGTTATTTGGATATTGCTGTCAATTTCTTCAGTGTTTCCTCTCTACGTTTCCCTTGGTTGTACAATCGGATCTTGTACTTACAACAGTCTTATACAGACATTCCTAGACATTTTTTTATGTAGCACAGTGTGGGTAACAGTGGTTAATACAACATTACTATTCAGATATTCCAACCATAAATGCCATACAATACCAGAGTAAACACAACCAGTCCAGGATTTAGAGCTTTAGTGCATGGCAGTTACAGTTTTATATAAATATGACCTGTATGGGACTATTACTGTCATATTGTCTGTTTTATTCAGTACAACCCATACAACAGTTTTTATACTGCCAGATGACTTTCTACTACTTTATATTTATTTGGTACAACTACTACAAGCAAGATTGTTACTCACCAGCCTTGGGATGCAGCCTTTGCAGCTTACTTGCATGGACTTGCTGATTCACAGCCCGCTCAGCTGCAGCTGTAAAGGAAATAGAGACATATTTAGGTATACCTAGCCATCACATACACATGCTGGACTTTAGTAAACAGTAATGGTATGACTACTTACACACTGCTGGGACATCACCCCTCTGCCTTGCTTCTTGGACCCACTCGTCCAAGACCTCTCTCTTTCTCCACTTCAGGTCGGCATTGTGGTACCTGACCTGCTCACCAGTCCGAAGGATACCAATGGCACTGGTGAGATCACAGGCGAGATGGTCCCAGGCTTCTGCTTTATATTGGTGGCCTTGGTACTGGCCCTGCAGCAGTCTCTCATCATGGTTTTTCACCAGGAGTCCTATCATGACCTTGGACTCCTGTATGCCACAGCGCTGTGCCTGGAAGTGCAATCCCTCTCCAACTCCTGCCATCCTGCCTACAGTGGGAAGCTGCAACCAGTTATGAGCTGTATTTACAGCTGATTTCCCACCCTTTGCCATGATTGGACACTTTTGAATATGCTGAGCTAAGCTAAGCCATGGGAAAACCTGCTTAGCTAAGGTTGGCATTGCTGAAAGGGACAGGTTCAGCACTGCTTACCAATGGACAAATCCACTTAGCTGGGCTACTCATTGCTTAGCAGTCATATTTACACAATGCTTGCACCTGGTAAGCAGAGCTGTGCAATGCTTACACTGCTTATTTTTTATTTTATAAACTATCTGCTGTATGGCATTGATTCATCATTCATTACATATTATAAATTTGTTTACTGTTCCTGACATCCCTAATGTGCTTTCATTACATTTATTCATGTGTGACAATACTGTATGGGTCACTTGTGTTTATTTGGGGATTTCATAACTTTATTAAACTTGACACCTCACATCTGGACCTAATGCAGTACTCCGGTTAACAAATATATGTTATTTAGTAGGTAATGCTAAAAAAAAAAATGTTTTTGTATTGCTCTCACATGTAAATTTGTTAGAGTGGGGATTCAGAATATCCCTGCTAACGCTTGACTTAGGTCATACAAATTCTTCACAGTAGTAAATACCAATACAGTCAGGCCACAGCTAGTATCTATGAACCACTTCTCTAAAAACACATCATCCTTTAAGGGGAATCTACTTAGATCTACATTTTCTAGAGTTAAGTTGGGATATGCTTGTGTCCTACTGTGCTTTTTGCGAACTCTACCAACTTCTTGTAACAGTGCTTTATCTCTAGCTAAGCTGGGAACATAATCTAAAGATGTGGATACTATAACATCGTCCACAAGTAAGCAGATAATACAGCTTTGTGCTTCAACGCAGTATACATCAAATACCTCTCCACTTCTGCTGGATTACCTGTATGCATATGGACAACTGATTTACATAACTTTTCCCCATCAGATGGAAAAGTTGTAACCTGGCAACCTTTGCATTTATCTATGTTTCTGTTTGCAGCACTAATATTGTTTGCAGTTTACAGTGCATTCTAAATTGTAAACATAGCCATCAATCAGTAATACTTCCTTAGCCTTTTGAGATTTAGTGATGGGACACAGGTATTCTAGCACTCCAGGACTTTGGAATGTATCATCTGCTATGTTTGCAGCACTATGAACCACATCTTATATCCTTTTTTAAAGTATGTATCAGTACTGGACTAAGTTTGACTATGCAATTGTCTATGTTTTGGGTTTTCAGTGTTTTGGTCTTAGTTTGTCGATGTTTTAAAGCTCAACATTGTAAGTTTCAATGTTATGTGTTTGCAATGTTATGGTCTCAAAGATTTCTTGTTCAATGTTTTGTAAATTCAACATTATAAAGTAGAACCATACACACACACACACACACACACACACACACACACACACACACACACACACACACACACACACACACACACACACACACACACACACACAGCTATTATTGATATAAAACCCTTATAAACTATGGTTTAAAATGGAAATGGAGTTCACAACAAAAACAACTAGCACACATAATTCAGCTCTCCAAAAATTATTTAGTACTGCTCCTTTAATTCAGCCATCTTTAGGTATTACAGCCATCACAGCTTTCTTCCAGAATGTGGTGCTTCCTCTCCTTTTAAAATGCTGTTAAACAAAGCCTTCCAGATCTTTGCCACTTTCTTCCCTCCTAGCTTCCAAACTTCCACAGGAATAACACCTTTTCCCTGGAGACTTTCCAGCAGATTGATTATATCTGCCATTTGTATCTCATCTCCTCCTTTCTTAACTGTTAATAGTTGAGTCTAATATACATTTAACCTTGGCATACTTAAGTCTTCAATAAATATTTCCATATATACTTTTTTCTGATTTATACATGCCACTGCTTTATACAAATTTTCATAAAATTTTAGAAATATCTCTAATACCTATAAAGGATTTCTGGTTATTTTTATTATTATATGCTAATTAAGTATGGCAACAGCCCTTTCTACTTTCTTTTAAGTCACTGTGCTAAAGGTTTTTGTGTTCTGGAGTTATTAACAGTAATCATTATTCCCACCTATTATATTGCAGGTTCATCCTTTATACAATTGTTTCTTGTCATCTCCATTTGAACCTTTGTAACATTTTACAAGACTTTTTGTTTTAATGAATATACTCATACAAAAAAACAAACAAACAAACAACCCCCCCCAAAAAAAAAAAAAAAACACTCCCATCACCTATTAACTTAAAACAAACACACAAAACTATGGACATCTTCAAATAATGAAGTTTAACCTTCCTGATAGGAACACATTTTCCAAATCAACATTTACACCCACAGATATCAATTAAACTAAATTAAGAATATACATGCTAAGCTGCATCTTACAGCCTGTGTTCCTGCTTACTCTAATTGATGTCTCCTCCTGTCATTATTCCCCTCCCATATGTGAAAAACAACTTGTATGCTTTCAGAAAACATTACATTTAGGCCTTAAGAAAAAGTACATTGGGTATATTTATATAAAACTAAATGATACACTGTTCTTCTAAATTAATTAAAGTATTCAGTTGTCAGAAAAGTTGCTATCTTTTATTCACTTTCAATAATTTCAAACTTTATTTTTTACTGGGCTGCCTGCCCTTGTACCATTTAATTTTACATTTCTCTTAGTTATCAATGTTCAGACCTCTTGATGTATTGCCTTCACCTTTATTTAGCATGTTTACATGGAAAAAAGAACAAAATGTACAAATACCCGCAGCTGCAGTCTTCTCAACTGGAACTGAACATTTATTTGCTTAAAGAAAACTAAGCACTAAATTGTGGTTTGTCAGGTAAATAAATAATAAAAAAACTTTCTTATACAAAACATTGTCATTAGATTAAGCTAAGGGCATTAACATTAACTATGCAAAAGTACAAGAAAACATTTCAGCTCTACATATATTATAATCAGAGCACTTTTACTCTCCATCCACCCAGAGCCCAAGATCATACCTTATTGGCTCAAACACCCTTTTATCCAGCCTTTCTTGCCTTTTTAAATTGCAATACCTAGATTTCCTAAAACCAAAAAAAAAAAATGTACCTGTTTAATTTAGTATCTTCATTACATACAACAATCATTGAACATGCTTGTTTTACTTACACTTACTTTTCTCCTTCCCCCCATTTTCCTTTATTGCTTCCTTACAAACAATAATGATATGAAGTGGGGCATATGCCTGTTAGTTCCCCAACAAGTTTAACAAAACTAAAAATCCAGTCTTTTGTAGCCGCATTTTCTTGTAAAGCCATACTTTAGAAAATTGATTGATGCTTTATAGTCTCACATTTGTTCACTAATTTCAGTTTTGCTGGTCTTGTCCATGTTCATCTTCATTTCCCATCCCCAGACTCTGGTTCAAGTCCAAGGTTCGCCCGATTCTTCTAGTCAACTCCTGTGATTTTTTTTCTGTCTCTCAAGCATTTTCCTTTGGAATATTGGAAAAGGATTAGAGTGGTAACATCTCTCTATGTGCCTTGCTATTAGAAAAATGAGAAGCACAGCCCCCTTCTGTTTGATGGCTCACCCCTTATTGGACAAACTTTTGTATTTCTTGTTCTGCATCAAAAATGACTTTGATCCACCAGGAAAACAATATTCTGAAGACAGCTAGATACAGTAGCTTGAATCTCGCACCTGCCCCTCAACATTTATTGATTGCTGAGATAAATGTGCTTCTCTTTTCTCTGGTGGACAGTGAATAACCACTTCCCACAAACACTCTACAGTCTTCAATTTTAACACTTTGCCTTTCTGCCATAGATTTGTCAGGATCAACTCTTTCTGTTGGTATGATTGTATCTTTACTAATACAGGTCTTGGCTGCTTTCTCATGGCCAGGTTTGGAGCATATACAGGATGTGCATTTTCAATTAACAAATCCTGCTGTGGAATACCAGTCCAGTTACTTATTTGTGCTTTTATAAAATTAATTATAAATAAATTAGTCTGTTCCTTCCAGTTTCCCTTGTACATCAGAAAATCTGTGTGTTTCTCTGCATTCTCTGTTCTCTAAGTGTATCATTTTTTAAATAGTTTTTCTTGAGTAGTCTCATACTTGGCCAACTGTTTCTTCATTTAAACCTCTGATGTTTGCAATTTTATCAATTCATTTGAATAGCTGTTTAGAGCGTCTTCTATTTTCCAGTCTTTTGTTATTTGAGTTGATATACCACTTCAGTGTTTCATTTATTTTAATCAGCTATGAGCACATTTGACTTATTTTTCCTCTAAATTACTGGCAGCCATCTCTTGTACCAAAGCTGGAACTTGAACTGTCTTTTGTTGAACCGCTGCAGGATTCTTCTCAGTCAGTGTTTTTTCTGCAACATTTCTAGTTAAATTTCTTTCAGGCTCTCTATGTTTCTACTTTGCTAGCATCCAGACAGTGCATTTACTAGCCAATAACTGAATTTTACTAAAGCAGGCAGAATTACTGCCCGTTATCTATCATCTTCTTTTTTTACACTGGTAGAGGTGAAATTAAGCTGTTGATCAGTATGTAGCCATATAGGAAAGCTGGTACCATGTGATATTATAGTAATTGCAGTATACCATTGTAAGTGAGCTTATCACTCTGGGAGCTGTGTATCATATGACCCTACAAGCCATTCAGTCTATAGTACTTTCATGGTGTGAAGAAAAACATTTATGTATGAAAGTCTTTACCACTTTTTCTTCTTGGACATCTGTGCTAACAATTTTTATGTTATAGATACAACATAATGTCGGCTGAGACTGGATACCACAACATAGTTACAGAAGGAATGATGGTAGAATAAATTAAACTGCTAAGCGTGGCACAAAATAAAAATTCTGTTGTTATGTCCTGCTCTGAAGAACACAGTTCACCTGCTCTCATGTGCATGTTTAGAAAATATGTCAGAATTTTGTTTATATAATTCTGACTGTGTAATGAAAAAGGCGTTATTTTTGTTATTTACAGTTACGATCGTGCTACTGCAGTATATTTCTATAGATAGTATGGATGAAGTTGCTTTCATGCTCCTTGAAGATCAGAATCTTTTACACACACTATTTTCTTAATTTTTTTATCACTGAGACTTCTCTGCAGGCAGCAACACCTTTAAATCAGCACAACAACTTATCTGAAAACTAAGAGCTCTGGATTCAATCCATTGAACTGTATCTTATTATGAGTAGAATTGCTGACACACCAGAATACATTTAGCGTACCATGTTGCAAGGAAGAAAGTGAACTTCAGAACATTTTTAATGTGTCATGACAAGGAGAATAAAAATATTTATGGGCTTAAAAGGAAATATAAAGCCTATTGTGAGCCAGCAAAAAAGTTACCAAATTCCAGGCAATTATTCATTATAGCAGTCAAGGTGTCTAATAAACATTAGATGATAATTACTGATCTTAAGGACAGGACACAAGACTGTGAGTTTGTAGACAGAATTTTCTGTTCTGGTGTGTGGAAACAGAAGTGACCTGCTCGGAGACAGACTGTTAAGGGAAGTAGATGTGATACTAGAAAACAGCTATGAATGTATGCAGCACACATTACCTATTATACAATGAATGATCTTTATTATTCAAAAACATGCATGCTGATTGGACAACCAAGTCAGTGTGCTTATTGTAAATCCAGTGTTATTCAGGAAAATGTGTTCAGTAACCATGCTACAATGATACCTAATATAGCAACATGGTTACTAAACTCATGGATATCTCAAGTGGTCTTTTCTACTGTCTAAAACATTACACCTTCCAATATGCTGCTATGAGTGCTAGCTGCCTAACAAAACACCAGGCAGCAATAAAGTACTTTGCAAGCATACTGGCCTTATTAAAAAATAATCTGATTAAAAAATGGGGATTTTTGAATGCCAGCAGAGGAAGCACCCACAGCAATACATTCCATGCAACTAGTTAACAAAAAATGGTAAAAAGGAATTGCTAGGGTACTTATGACTTGTTTAATTGTTACCATATATTAGAAGAATGTATGCACATTACACACTTCTGATATACTGACATGAAAGAAACTGTGGAAGGACATTAAAGTCAACCTATACAATGGCATTATTTAAAAAAAAGTAAGCAATTTATTTAAATATTGTCATGGTAAAATATCAGTAATCCATTCCTTTGTGTGAGTATATCAGGGTTTACACACAATTGTCTTTGTTTTATTATTCAGGCTTTGCCTTCTTGATCAAACCACATCAACCATCGGCAAATCCAAATATACCCATACACAGTCATGGATCATTGCTAAAATATTTAAAAGTGCATCAGAAGAACTAGAAGCATATCAAATAAATATTGAGAGTAAGGAATAGAGCAGGGTGGAGTTTAAATCTGTTAAAAACAATAAAAGCAAATCTAAAGTGATGGCAACTGCTAAGCAAGCAAGATGTTGTCCAGTGTAATCTGGAACCTCTCCCATTTAAAGTAATGTCACTTCAGATGTATGAAGGCATACTGTAACACTTTTAATACAGTGTAGTTTTTGTTGAATTTGTGGTCATTTCACAAAGAGTTTGTAAGAATGTAAAATAAAGTGTTGCAGCAATATGTAAATGCTGTAGAAGCTAATAGGCTGAATATATATTGGCACTATAAAAAAATCCAACAGTGACTGTTGTGAATGTATTAAATGACACTTGTGCTGATAGAAACTACAGAGGAAATAATCTGAATAATTTAGGGTTCCTATTAGATGACCGAAGATGCATTCTATCGAATGCACCTTGGTTGAACTTAAAACAACGAAAAGGCAAAACAGTGAAGCAGCTTTTAAACGAATTCTTTCCCAGGGAAAGAATTTGCTTGGCTGCTTCTGTTACTTTGCTGTTTTCGACACTGTAGTGCAATCTTGGAGTTGGTATATTTAAGTAGGGGGGTGTGGGGGGCAAAGCTCCCCACTTTATGTATTATTTCAATTTTTTCTTTTTCTTTTCGCTGTTCTAAGCTTTTGGGATTGTAAACTTTCATTTACACGGGGTCGGTTATTCATCATTCACTTTTTTAAGCGTTCAATGATATAATATAGACCCATAATTTATACCATTAGCCAAAGCCAAGTAAACTGAGGGATAGAAAACATAGAGATTACAGGGATGCCCGTAACATTTGACTTGTATACTGAGGCTAAGGCAATATACTATCTGACTGTACATTCATCTCAAAAGTTGAATGCAAGCTTTATAAGTAGTCACACTTGCTTCTCCCTTATTCTAGTCACATATCAAAGCCTAAGAGTAATTCTTTGTAAGTCCATTCTTGTGAGATGTGGTAAACTAGAAAGGATAGAAACCGATAATAGACCACAGTCTGTCATCCATGAGTTTTGTGTTCTAGAGAAACTGTGGGAGTTTTTACATAAGATCAGTTTCAGATGCCCTGAAAAAAAAAGGATGGGTAGAATGCATGGCACACACTATAAAGTATCTAATAAATAAATATCACAGTTCCATTGCCACTGACTTTTACATATACATTTTGTCATAACACAAATACTCCATTTCAGTATAAAAGAAATACCCAGTTACGTTTGTAATGGGTAGACATCTGAAATCAAAACTACAGCCTTCATTCTTACCAAATGACAAACAAATGGTTATTCAGCTGTTACAGGAAAGGTAATGGAAACAAAATCTCTGCTTTGAGAAAACACTGACAAATTTTGTCTTTATTATAGGAAAAGGAAAGAATATGCATGAAAGTACAAGATCAGGAATTTGCAAATAAAGAACTTCTAGAGGGTATAGTGTTTCTTTAAGAAACTTTCCCAGATCTTACAGAATGGAAGGTCAGGAAACAGGATCTGTAGAAGAAACCAAGTTTATTTAACTGAAACCAGGGGCGACTCATGCTATCAGACTGCAGGACTGCAGCCCCCCAGCTGTAAAACTGAAAACAGAACTTTTAAAAATAAAATAATTAGCTTGTGAGTCCCGGAATGAACTGCACATGCGGACTCGACTACTGTTTAACCAGTCCAGATTACGAAGAGGAGGCATCTGTACACTGAGGCCCAGAAGTCTATGCAGTTTGTAACATTTCAGTGTGTGAATGTAGAGGTGAGGTAGGAAATTTGTATTTCAATGAAGCTGCTGCAAGGGAATTTGTGTGTGTGTGTGCAAGGGAATTTGTGTGCATGTGTGCAAGGGAATTTGTGTGTGTGTGTGTGTGTGTGTGTGTGTGTGTGTGTGTGTGTGTGTGTGTGTGTGAGTGCGCGCATGTGCATGTAAACTTCCCTACCCACCACCACTTGTGAAAACTGTCCAGATTTTTGCATCATATTTTTGTTCTGTTCTTTTCCTCATAAAATTTGTGGTTTTCTGGATTTTTGTAATCAGTGAAGGATTGAATTCACTAAATAATGACAGGCATTTGAATTTCAGACTTCATATTCTTCAGAAAATACATGGTAACACAAAACCTTTCATTCTAGAAATTTTCTAAGGTTATAAGATCAATATTTGAAAATTTTCCCTATTTTTGGGTCTGTATTCCCCCATCATTATTGGCTTTGTCCAGGTTTTTTTCTGCTAAGAGGTTGAGATCTACGATGAGAAGTGAATTGGCTTTGTCCAGGTGTTTTGTGCTAAGAGACTGAGAACTATGGTGAGAACTGAATTCACTAAATGATGGTTATTCAAGTTTCAGTCTTCCTGTCTTTCAAGAAACAGCTGGTTTGATATAGTGGTATGTTTCTCTGACTGTAGTGCACATAGTCCTGGGTTGAATAATTGGCAGTGCAGTGCATGGTGGTAACACAACGTTTTATTCTAGCAACTTTCCAAGATTATACAAGCAATGTTTAAAATGTGTCCCTGGTTTTTGTGCTTTTGTCCCCCCCAATAAATTTTGGCTTTTCCAGATTTCTTGTGCTGCAAAGTTGAGAGATACAGTTGAGTGTCAAGTGGATTTTATATGGAGCTGAGAGCTTCAAGGGAAGAGAAGTTTAGTGCTGCTTCTGCTGAATCTGCTTGCATTGTTAATAACATAACAGGATGAATACTTGCTTTTGATGCACAAGGCTGTAGGTTCTACTCCCACAGTATGTAAATGCATTGTTGATATTGTAGGGTGTTGTACTTTTAAAGGGGGTGGATGCTGCCGTCTTGAGAATGCCCTCTTTGGTGGAGATACCTAGTAACTACGAACCTGTTATCAGTTTGCCATCCATTCCCTATTGCAATATTACTAGCTTATCATTTTTTAATGTAACATAGACATTTTATTCCTCAAAGGAAACAGGCACTTTATTTGTAGATGAAACAATGAAATATAAAGTTGTTTGCTAGCAGCAACCTCTTCATTAGTTACAGATCTCTTTAATGTGGAATTATTTAAATGACTTTTCCTTCTACAGAGATTATGCATATTTACTGATATTGGTGGACTGTAGAAGTTTGAGTAGACTTTTATGATGGAAATGTTCTGAACTGGGAAGTTTTGTCATTATTGGTGCATGAATTTTGTTTCATTGTTTACTAGAGAAATGTTCAAAACAATAAATTTAAAATGCCCTCTAACAACTGTACTGTATTATACAAGGAATATAATTTAATACAGTCAGGAAGCTGTTTATTGATTATCTGATCAGCTCAGGTATGCCCCACACAGTTCTTGGATGGATGTGTTTAATTAGGAACCAGTTCAATCAACTGTCTACAAGCACAAACCTTTTTTGTTACTGAATATTTTCACTGATTGAGTTTGAATGTTAATGAAAGTGATGAAGCCACATTGAAGCAATCACTTCTGTTACAGCTTCATTTTTTTTTGGGGGGGGTTACTTCTTGTCCACACCTAGGGAGCTAAGTCTGTCATGTAGGATTTATGCTGCAAAATTCTCCTGGCTGAGATATACCTCTCAACTGTCCAGATTTTTGCAGAAAGAATAGATTTTTGCTTCTTATTTTTGGTTTATTCCTCATAAAATTTGTGGTTTTCTGGCAAATCATTTAATAATGAAGTCACTAAATCATGACAGACATTGAGTTTCAGACTTCATCCCCTTCAGAAAAATGCATGCTAAATGAAGACCTGTTATTCTATCAACTGTCTAAGTTTATATAAGAGCATTTTTTAGTACTGTTTGTTCCCCCAATATATTTGGCCTTGTCCAGATTTCCTGCATTAAGAGGTACTCGCAAATAAATCGCTTTATAGAATTAGGTATATCCAAACCTCTCAATTGTCCCTGATTTTGGCTCAAAATGTTGCTCTCCCCCTATGGCAATGTTGGAAGAAATGTGGAGGGTTTACAATTAATAAATAACTGTGATTCTCAACTTGGGTGCCTTCTGTGTGGAGTCTGCATGCCCTGCCGGTGGTCGCGTGGGTTTACTCCGGGTACTCTGGTTTCTTCCCACATCCCAAAGACTTTGCTCTAGGTAGATTGGACACTCTCAATTGGCCTTAGGTGTAAGTGTGTGCATCTGTGTGCCTTTTGTGGAAGATTGGGTGCCGGGCTGGCAACTCGACACTGTAAAACTCCACTGCCAATTGTTCTGCGAACTGTTGTTCAGCTGTTACGACACCTAACCAGGGTAAGCCGAAAGGAGATGATGATGATGTAATGATCAGAGTTACAGATTACTTTTATTTCAGAAATGCATGTAGATTCCCTTATTTTGTCAGCTGCTCAACTTAAAGGTACTAATATTAAAAAAGTGTCCCTTCTTTGACAGGTTCCCAGCTGTATTGTGTGGCTATTTTATATTTGTGCATCATATTTTTGGTCCGTTTTTTCATAAAATTGTGGTTTTCTGGCAAATTAGTGGCAAATCATTAAAGATTGAAGTTAGAAAATAATGACAGACATTTGAGTTTCAGATTTCATACCCTTCATAAAATTCATACAAATGCAAGACCTGCTATTCTATTATCTTTCTAAGTTTTTAAGAGCAATATTTAAAAATTGTCCTTATTTTTGGGCCTTTGTCCCACTTCTATTCATGACTTTGTCCAGATTTCTTGCTCTGAGATTGAGAGGTATGACAAATGTGTCATGGCCATCACCATCAGCTGGAGACATTTCAGATTGCGACATACTTGTACCCCATGCCCCCATGTAATGACTCTGGATGTGTCCAAGCAAGGCAAGGAGCAGTTATACAGTGTAAGTGTGCAGAGTATCCCCCCATTCCAAGGTAGACACAAGCACTACAGTGGCTTTTCATCTGTCCTTGATTTTGAAGAATGTTCTGGATTTCTGTCATATTTTTATACTGTTGATTTATGCTTTTTATTATTCAGAAAATACATGTTGTTGCAGTGCCTGTTACTCTGTGTTTAAGTAGCAACGCTTTAATGACCATCAGGTAAGCTTGTATGAGATTGTAAGATGCAAGTAAGCTTTAATAAACATACTGTTAAAGAGTTATCAACATTGAAAGCCTTTTTGTTGTTGCCATGCAGAGAATATTTACATAACTAGATAATGTGTAAGCCTTAGGTATTGAAATGCATATGATAGTATTTGTAATAAAGGACAGGATTACAATATTTTTAGAAGCTCATTACATTTGTTGGAAACTTGCAGTCATCTTTGCAGGCTTTACTCATAAACTAAACAGAATGCCAATTTATCATGTGTGGTCCATAACCTGTGCAGTAATCCTTTAAGCAATTTATTTTGAGCTTGTTTCTTGTTTGCTGTTCATTTTTTACTTTGATCATGTTTTCCCCATGAAATAAGTAGATAGTTGTTGTCAGGCAGCAGGTCTTTTTTGGATAAGAAACATTTTTACAAGTGAGGGTATCACAGAGATTGCTACTTTCAGCATGTTACTTGGTACTTTTATAAAGCTGAATATAAATTATAATTAGAACTGCAGTGCAAGGAGATGTGGTTTGAGTTGAGTGCTGCTTGTTTTTTATACTTGATTTTGACTGACATTTCAGTAATGTATTTAAAAAGTAATTTATTTTTTTCATGCCTCGCAACCTTTTTGTTTCCATCTAGATTTTAATTAAGAATGTTATGTAGCCAATGCATTGAAATATTTTTTTTCTTCTCCGCTTCATTTTGACTTGATTGGACTCTCATAATGATGGTTTGGCACCCAGGGCAATGTATTTAATTAAAGTCCCAGTTTTTGTGGTTTTGAGCATAGCCTGACTCACAAATCTAACCTTGGTAATATTAGTGGACTGATTGCTGGAAATACTCAAGTTTTGCAGGGTTTAAAATTAATTAAAAAACAAACATTCAGACTACTTGTTGAATTAAAGTGAATGTGCACATCGATTTATTTGATATGAGTAATATTTCATGTGTCATACAGAGTGTTACGATGTTTTGCTTATGTCATATAACTGAATGGGATTCATTTATTTCTAAAGTATGGGGGATATCACATATGGCAATATGTGACATTACATTAACTGTAGTATGCCTTTTTATGGCAGTTTATCAAAGTAGGAGCGCTGTGTTGTGTGATACTCCCAGTTCTTCAGTCTGTAGTAGTTTATGATGAGTACTTCTTCAGTCTGGTCTTCCTGCACATCTGTTTAAACTATTTTAAGTTGCAGTTTTTAAGATATAGATGTAGCATACTATCATTGACACTGAATTCTGTGACACACCATAGGTATCCATTGTCTCCTTGGTGACTGATTTTGTTACCCCTCCTACATCTTATTAAGTGTGAGCTGTGAGATTGGATTCACGGTGATCTGGTCTCCCCTGTCTTCCTTGCCAACATTGTTAATTGCTTTGGTGTCTGTGCTTCCAGTCACTAAAATCATATTTTGTCTCTCACAGTGGTACTTATCTCCTTCACTTTCTGCCCCCATGTCCCTACCTATCTCCCCTTTAGATCCACTATCTCAGCCCTCATTCCTGAATGTCCTGAGTGCCTCACTCCTTGTGATGCATTTGGTCACTTTCTCAACCCCTTGCACTTTTCCTGCAGGCTGTTTCCACTATTATGTCCATTTCACCCTCTGTTCTACCCATCTGGCTTTATGTCTCTACCTGCCCACTTCCCTTCTGGGTGTTAGCTACCATTAGCTTACTCCATAACATAACAGTTAAACATGCAGGCTGTGATTTTTTTTCTTGTCTGAATATAGGTTTATTTCCAGTTGCATTAGCAGTTTTTGAAGAGCATTAAATACTTGCAGCAGTTCAGTTTGGGTTGATGAGATCCTTGGGCTTTATCAGATATTCGTGGAGTCATTAGAGAACTGATTGAGTTTATGTACATCCATATACAGAAGTATAGAATGTTTAGAATTGCACACCAACACCCAGAATGTAGCCCCTCTTCCCAACAATTATAGCCTTTTCTCTCAAAATATTTTTTAGAAAGTGAACACCATAGCATACAAGGCAGTATGCCTGGCAGGACCCATGACCACATATTATTGATGAGAATGGTGGATCAAAGTAAGCCCTCTCAAGAAATGTTTCACTTTAAACAAGAAGGAAAGTGGGGAATCTAATGGCATAGAAACAGCCTTGTCATAGTCCAGCATCAATTACTTTAGTAGGTAGTTAAGCCTATACTCCATTCTGTTTGGTAGATGCAGTCCATATCATGACTTTGTAACCAAGATAGAGTAGTTAGTACTTTCACAGATGTTTGCAAGTTTAGTTACGTACATACTGCTTTTATGGTTTTGTTTACTCTGTATGTAGATCACTTTAAGAATATTCTCTGAATAAACTTTTAAATCTCAATTACATTTCAATTAATTGTGTTACGTTTCATGGCTTGTTATCCAATAGGACATTCGCAATGACTGCCAGCACAAGTATATAATGAGTTAGTTTCATTGTATTTTATACATTCTGACGAAATCTGGTGACAATTTAAACAGTGAAGTATTAAATATTCTACATTTTTACAGCTTAGTACTAACACCTCAGCTGTGTTTTCTTGTTTTTATTACTTTCACAGAGGCCTGATCCCTTCAAATATTAAATATGATCTACTGAATATAAAGCTTTAAGAGAACAAAATGCAGGCCTTTGTCCAGTTCCAAAATATGTGTTATACTTCACAAGGCAGGTTTATATTACATGTGATAGTTAGAAATAGGAGCAGTCAAACTGGCAAAAAAAAAATTGTGTAATACGTGTCTTTTGAGCATTTAATTGAAAAACAAACAAAGTGGTCTGTGCTGACACTGAGGAAATTCTGCACTTTGTCAAGAATGATTTATTTTTTTTACTCAAATGATTTTTATTTTGATGAAATAACACAACAATTTAATACATTCATAACATTTAATAACTATTAACAGTATTTACATTCAGGCTGACAAAAAGGATTCAGATAAAAACATTTGTAGTTAAATAATAAGTTAATATATAAACTATGATAGTTAGGAAGAGTTTGGTTCCGTCTGTAGGGTATCAATCAAATTCAAAACTTTCCTCCACGTACTATTAACCAATGGCTTAGGAAAAGTTCTTAACTCTTTTAGTTATTTTCTGCATTAGTTTGACACCTGAGAAACTCTCAAAATTTAACCCTTCAAACAGCAAGTTATGTTGGAGATGTCATCTGTCCACTAATGCTGACTGGTATCATATTTTTTATGACTGTACTAATATGAAACCAAATTGGAAAGAGATTAACAAATTTCTTCAAGCTATCTTTACTGATATATTTCTTTTGACAAAGTCTTTAATTTTATTGAATGTTGTTAATAGTAATAATATGAAGAAAGATGACCTGTATTTGTTGTGGACAATGTTAGCAATAGCCAGAAAATGTATAACTAGAAGATGGAACTCTAATGTAGCACCAACAATGGAGGAATTCCTATCATCACTGAAGAATTTTTTTTTTTTGGTAAACTGAGACTCAGGAAAAGTGTTTGTGTTGTTGTTGATTCCTGTGTTTCATTGAAAACTACCCACGGATTTATAGCAAGATCTCATAACAGTACAGTAAGAAATGTCCTTCCCCCATAGCTGTGCTGTCCCATCATAACAAATTTATTATATTAAGAAATGCAGGGATGTGGTCTGCAGAGAGAGGTATGTCCTCTGGAGGGTTTTTGTTCCATTCCAGGATGTGTGCCATCAACTTTTTTTTTTGAAGGAGATAGCTTTGAAGAAAGGCGAGTTAACATTTTGCCATAGGTCCTGTATAAATGGCAATATTCTCTTACTGCAAGGCGAAATAAACTTGAAGGTGATTGCATTGTGAATACCAATGCAGGAAACACAGCCTGTTATATGGAGAATGTGGGATGGGGGCTTTATCCTTAATTAAAAAAAAACTTTCAGAGGAGTTTGCTGCATGTCATTTCAGTCATTGACTTCCAGTTAAAATATTATTCAGTCATTTGCCTCTTAGCAAACAGGCAAGGGGGCCAGTGTCACATTGCAATCAAATTATATTTGTATATTTTATATACTAGTCTTTCTAATTTTTTTTGGAAATTGGCATTAAAAAGTACACTTGTGTAAGTAAACTTACCTTAACATATGTTTGAATAGATCACTGTTGCAGTAGCATAAAGCTATATGGCATGTATCTTGCCAAGGATATCGGATGTCTGGCCAGTGTACTAAATCTTTCAGGTGCCTTTCTCATGCACATATAAGCATAGGAGTATGAGAGTGTGCTGATATAAAGGGGACATATGAGCAGAGATAAGGGCAACATTTAGAGGTTTTTTTTTTTTTGCCCTAAGAAGGGAAACTAAAGCCTAGAGCTCTAGAAAAAATATCACGCAGCCAAAAGTCATGTCATGCCAGGAAAAAGGAAAAAAGAGGAGGGAGAGACACCACTGGGAGGATGAAGAGAGGGTGTTAGTAATGCAGTAATGATCTGTTTGAGCATCTTTGTTATGGTAAGTTTATTTACACAATTATACAGTGTTCATCATTACATCACTGTTGCCTTACCATCAAGCTGTATGGGATGATTGCCAAAGCAGTTTCTGTTCTAGATTCAACTAAAAACTCTATCGGTGCATGTATTTCACTGAGGATTCCCCTATTCTTTTCTATTTGCCTGTAATCTGATTATCAATCCTTGATATAGAAGGCAGTCTCTAGCCTACATTCCAAATGTCTTCTTGGCTTATTCCCATTGTGTTACCTTTCCCTCTCAAATTATTGGTTCCTAATAACGTGGTTCCTTTGTCAGTTTCCTCCAGTAAATTCCAGCTGCCTCTTGTCCATTCTCTGTATTTATAATTACGGTCATCCCTATTGGCAGAATCTTCTCTCTCTCCATTTCCATGTTGGCTTACGTCTTGGCATATTTTCTGCCACTTTATGAATATAATATTCTGTATAACTGTTGTTATTATTCTGATTAAGGATCTGCATCCAAAATCCCACTCTCTCCTTATTTCTTGAATTTCTTCCCTGCTTCGTCATCATCATCTCTTTCCATTTTGAACTGTAGCTTTCTGATTCTATTATAGGTATGAGCCTTAACTGTGTAGCTGTAAAGTATCCCTTCAAATCAGGTAATCCTAAACCACCTTATATTATTGAAGGATCGACTCATCCTGCTTGACTCCTGTCCTCTTCCTTGTTTGTGTCTTTCGGCTTTTCCCAGCTAGGGGTCGCCACAGCGGAACTCCGGTCCGCTAATGATTGGCAGTTGATTTTTACTTACCGGCTTGCCAGGCCTGATGCACAAAGTTCAACGAAGGTACGCCCATTCACGCATGTCTCCACGCAGAAGACGCTCTAGCTGAGAATCGAACCGGACAGCGTCTTACTGTGAGGCGACAATGCTACCGCAGCACCACCACCGCGGGTCTAACTCCTGTCCTCTTCCTATCCCAGATAAAATCCTCCAAGTCTTTACTGATTACTATCCACAACTTCTTCTCTACTTGATAAAAATATGCCTGACATATGTATAAAACTAAAGGGACTAAAAAACATTTTTACTGCTTATATCTTGCTATCCATAGACAACAGCTTCTAATTTCTCAATTTTTGGAATATCTGTTGTTTACTCTATTGCCACATATTTTTAAATGCTACAACAGAATCCTTTTTACCCAAACTCCTACATACTTCATTTTGTCATGTCCCCATAAATATGGGTATTTCTGAATCAATTTGTGTGTGGGTACAGAGTTTAAAACTAAAGCCTTTGTTTTATCTTCAATAACTTGTATATCCTGAAAACTCATGCAACTGTCTCAGAATGTTTCACAACACTTAGATGTCCTTTTTTGTTTTTATCAGGTACAAAATAATACCAACTTGGGCTACTTACTATAATTATGATGAAGGGCAAATCATTCAATTTGGGGGCAGTTATATACTAAAATAAATGAATACATCTTTCCATTTTGTTAGCTTTCCTGTCATCTCTAAGGGGTCCAAATTGTCTGTCTGCCTGGGATGACATGCTCTTGGACAAGCCACGCCAGTTCTCTAAGGGACCTGGCTTTGCACCTGTCACCCTGGCCTGGATATTGGCAAAGGCTCTTGCCACCTCTGTATAGTGCCTTTTTAGGCAAGGCTCAAATGATAAACCCACCGCCCTAGAAAACAAAAAAATGGAGAAAACTAAGGGCAATACTGCTCAATGCCAGAAGTCTAAACCTCAAGATGTGAAATTTAAGCCCTCCCTCAGTATGGGAGAACATCGATGTTCTGTGCTGTGACTGAAACCTGGTTCAAGGCTCCTGAGAGCACCCCAGGCACTATCAGGTTATGGCCTCTCACATCATGCTCCGCCCCAAAATCCGGACCGAACTACACAAAGGAGGGGAGTATCCATATTCATAAAGGATACCCACACCTCCAGGTTAGTGGCAACGCATTTAAGCATCGACGGAGACCATCCAGATGCAATTAACCATAGGTAAACTGCCCTACAGTTTGTAGCATGCTACAGACCACTCTTTCTCAAACTCAGGAAACTCCACACAGCCTTCCTGAAGACACTGGAGAGTATGAATGTCTCTAAACACCATCATATTGGGTGACTTCAACTACTCCAAACATAGACTGGGAACATTACTCAAGCCTCCCAACACCTCTAGCCCAAAGGTTCCTGGAGTTCATAAACTCAAATGCTATGGAACAACTTAGTCACCATTCCCAATAAGAGGAGAAAATATACTAGACCTGATCCCTCACAAACATGGGGACAAAGTGCCCACACCGAAGTTATATCCCTCATTGGTGAAATCAGACCATAAATTAATCTCATTGAGATCCACATCCCTGCCCCTCACCCCCAGCAAAAAGACCACAGTGAAGTAAACTTCAAAAGCAAACTTCACAACTTCCTTAAAACCGGAGTGGTATCCTTCAAGGCCCCCGAGCCAGTGGAAACTACAACCCACGCTGCTGAAACCCTTACAAATGCCTTCTACTTGAGCACCTCCAGGAATGTATGGACTGCCAAGTAACTCCCTAATAAAAATCAATGACCCTTTCCACCAAAGGCAGGCTTCTGCATAATCTGTGGACCATTGCTCACAAACAAACTCTACAACAAGAGGAGAAAAGCTACTTTACATGACAGAGCAAAATCCCTAAAAGGGAAGGCATCTCTGATCAATACTAGCAAAAACTACGATCACCATAAAATCATCCAAGGCCAACTTTGAGAGAAAAAATCGCTAATGGCACAAAGACAATCATAAGGCCTCTTTAGCTATGTTAGAAACCTGGTGGAAACTCCCAGATATGCCCAGAATTAGTCCAAATGATAAAAAATCACTGATCCCACAGACATTGCCAACATACTGGCAGACAGGTTCAGTGCAAATTTCTCCCCTCCCTCCCCAGAAGGAGAAATATCTATCCCACCAGAGTCTAGCTCTCCCAAACATCTCAGATGCCCAGGTGAGAGCTGCTCTCTCTAAAGCAAAAACACAGCATCAATGGGACCGGATCGGTGTCCCCGCCAAAAGCTATACCTAACTCAATGAGGAACTAAACCCACACATAAGGCTGCTGTTTAACTTCCAGCTCTTGCCACAGGATACATACCCAAAGAATGGCGACGGCAACTGTGGTCCCACCTGGCCACAAAGGTGGTGCTTCATGGACCCTGGAAATTACCGCCCATGCTTGACGAGCATTGTCTTCAAAGCTATGTGAGAGGGATCATAATGGAACTCATAACAAAGACATTGGGACCTACAGACACCGATCCTACCCAATTGGTTTTTGTCAAGGGCAGATCCTGCCTCTTGAACTTGGTCAACTTTTTTCGGAACAGTCACTAAGGCTATTGATGAGGTAAGGCAGTTCACACAGCCTACCTTGACCAGTTAGCAAAAGCTGCTCACACACACACCACCCCACTCGGGCATCATAGAAAAGCTCACCAGCTAGATGTAAACCCATATGTCACAAGATGGGTTGCAAACTGGGCTCAAGGACAGAACACATAGGGTTAGAGTTAAGGTGCCACACAGACTCTAAGCCGGTCATGAGCGGTGTCCCACAGGGCTCAGTCCTGGGCCCTCTTGTTCGGCATTTATTTTTCTGAAGTGCAGGCAAACATAGGGGATTGTGGCTGGACAAATTTGCGTACCCCAGATGACTGCAAACTGGGCACCATACTTGACACTCCATCAGACACAGACATCCTCCCTTGGTGAGAGGTCTCATAGAAATGGATAACTGGTACCAGAGCCATGGCCTGTTAAATGCCAAAAATGTATAGTCATACCTCTTTGGGAAAACACAGGTAACCCCTAATTACCACATAGGTGGTAATCCATTAAACACGGAAGAAGTTATCAGGGACCTGGGGACCCAAGTTGACAGTAACCTCTTTTGACACTCACATTGCCAAAGTGGTTAGGAAGACCTTTCTACATTGCCCACCTGATCATGAAGGGATTCACATCCAGATCAGGAGAGGTCATTGTACCTCTGTACTCTTCACTCTATCATGACCAATGATTGAGTACAACGCCCATTCAGAATGTACCTACCCGACACCTGCAGCAGTTGGAAAGACCCCAAAAGTTCTCACCAAAAGGATAAAGGGGCTCAAACATATGTCATATGATGCCCGACTGAAGAAACTCCAGCTCTATTCAGTCGCATACCGCCTGCTCAAGCCTACAGAGGTGATCTTGTGCTCGACACAAGGCCATGTCCAACCCGAATTAATGGACATGCTCCACCTCAAAAATCCAAATCCACCAGAGCCACGAGAGCAAGAGAGACTTAAACCTCAACACGGATATAAATAGGACGTGCTGGAGGGACAGATTCATCACCCAGAGACTCCCTACACTATGGAACAGAATACCAGTCCATGTGAGGCAGAGCCCCTCACTGACTCTGTTCAAGAGAAATCTTGACGAGTGGATGGGAGATCGTAGGTTTACCCCGGGAATCATCTCTGTGTCACTGCTGGACAGAGGCACAGCAAACTAATTGATATAGTATTCTCATCCTAAGGGGTGGTGAAAGTCACACACACTCTGGCTGGGCTTATAAATGCCCTAGGGCAGATAGCCTAGTATAAACCTATGAACCTATGAACCTATGAACATATATAATGAGTTAGTTTCATTGTATTTTATACATTCTGACAAAATCTGGTGACAATTTAAACAGTGAAGTATTAAATATTCTACATTTTTACAGCTTAGTACTAACACCTCAGCTGTGTTTTCTTGTTTTTATTACTTTCACAGAGGCCTGATCCCTTCAAATATTAAATATGATCTACTGAATATAAAGCTTTAAGAGAACAAAATGCAGGCCTTTGTCCAGTTCCAAAATATGTGTTTTACTTCACAAGGCAGGTTTGTATTACATGTGATAGTTAGAAATAGGAGCAGTCAAACTGGCAAAAAAAAAAAATTATGTAATAGGTGTCTTTTGAGCATTTCATTGAAAAACAAACAAAGTGGTCTGTGCTGACGCTGAGGAGATTCTGCACTTTGTCAAGAATGATTTATTTTTTTTTATTCAAATGATTTTTATTTTGATGAAATAACACAACAATTTAATACATTCATAACATTTAATAACTATTAACAGTATTTACATTCAGGCTGACAAAAAGGATTCAGATAAAAACATTTGTAGTTAAATAATAAGTTAATATATTAACTATGATAGTTAGGAAGAGTTTGGTTCCGTCTGTAGGGTATCAATCAAATTCAAAACTTTCCTCCACGTACTATTAACCAATGGCTTAGGAAAAGTTCTTAACTCTTTTAGTTCTTTTCTGCATTAGTTTGACACCTGAGAAACTCTCAAAATTTAACCCTTCAAACAGCAAGTTATGTTGGAGATGTCATCTGTCCACTAATGCTGACTGGTATCATATTTTTTATGACTGTACTAATATGAAACCAAATTGGAAAGAGATTAACAAATCTCTTCAAGCTATCTTTACTGATATATTTGTTTTGACAAAGTCTTTAATTTTATTGAATGTTGTTAATAGTAATAATATGAAGAAAGATGACCTGTATTTGTTGTGGACAATGTTAGCAATAGCCAGAAAATGTATAACTAGAAGATGGAACTCTAATGTAGCACCCACAATGGAGGAATTCCTATCATCACTGAAGAATTTTTTTTTTTGGTAAACTGAGACTCAGGAAAAGTGTTTGTGTTGTTGTTGATTCCTGTGTTTCATTGAAAACTACCCACAGATTTATAGCAAGATCTCATAACAGTACAGTAAGAAATTTCCTTCCCCCATAGCTGTACTGTCCCATCATAACAAATTTATTATATTAAGAAATGCAGGGATGTGGTCTGCAGAGAGAGGTATGGTTTTGTTCCATTCCAGGATGTATGCCATCAACTTTTTTTTTTTTGAAGGAGATAGCTTTGAAGAAAGGCGAGTTAACATTTTGCCATAGGTCCTGTATAAATGGCAATATTCTCTTACTGCAAGGCGAAATAAACTTGAAGGCGATTGCATTGTGAATACCAATGCAGGAAACACAGCCTGTTATATGGAAAATGTGGGATGGGGGCTTTATCCTTAATTAAAAAAAAAACTTTCAGAGGAGTTTGCTGCATGTCATTTCAGTCATTGACTTCCAGTTAAAATATTATTCAGTCATTTGCCTCTTAGCAAACAGGCAAGGGGGCCAGTGTCACATTGCAATCAAATTATATTTGTATATTTTATATACTAGTCTTTCTAATTTTTTTGGAAATTGGCATTAAAAAGTACACTTGTGTAAGTAAACTTACCTTAACATATGTTTGAATAGATCACTGTTGCAGTAGCATAAAGCTATATGGCATGTATATTGCCAAGGATATCGGATGTCTGGCCAGAGTACTAAATCTTTCAGGTGCCTTTCTCATGCACATATAAGCATAAGAGTATGAGAGTGTGCTGATATAAAGAGGACATATGGGCAGAGATATGGGCAACATTTAGAGGGGGTTTTTTTGCCCTAAGAAGGGAAACTAAAGCCTAGAGCTCTAGAAAAAATATCACGCAGCCAAAAGTCATGTATTGCCAGGAAAAAGGAAAAAAGAGGAGGGAGAAACACCATTGGGAGGATGAAGAGAGGGTGTTAGTAATGCAGTAATGATCTGTTTGAGCATCTTTGTTATGGTAAGTTTATTTACACAATTATACAGTATTCATCATTACATCACTGTTGCCTTACCATCAAGCTGTATGGGATGATTGCCAAAGCAGTTTCTGTTCTAGATTCAACTAAAAACTCTATCGGTGCATGTATTTCACTGAGGATTCCCCTATTCTTTTCTATTTGCCTGTAATCTGATTATCAATCCTTGATATAGAAGACGGTCTCTAGCCTACATTCCAAATGTCTTCTTGGCTTATTCCCATTGTGTTACCTTTCCCTCTCAAATTATTGGTTCCTAATAACTTGGTTCCTTTGTCAGTTTCCTCCAGTAAATTCCAGCTGCCTCTTGTCCATTCTCTGTATTTATAATTACGGTCATCCCTATTGGCAGAATCTTCTCTCTCTCCATTTCCATGTTGGCTTACGTCTTGGCATATTTTCTGCCACTTTATGAATATAATATTCTGTATAACTGTTGTTATTATTCTGATTAAGGATCTGCACCCAAAATCCCACTCTCTCCTTATTTCTTGAATTTCTTCCCTGCTTCGTCATCATCATCTCTTTCCATTTTGAACTGTAGCTTTCTGATTCTATTATAGGTATGAGCCTTAACTGTGTAGCTGTAAAGTATCCCTTCAAATCAGGTAATCCTAAACCACCTTATATTATTGGAAGGATCAACTCATCCTGCTTGACTCCTGTCCTCTTCCTTGTTTGTGTCTTTCGGCTTTTCCCAGCTAGGGGTCGCCACAGCGGAACTCCGGTCCGCTAATGATTGGCAGTTGATTTTTACGTACCGGCTTGCCAGGCCTGATGCACAAAGTTCAACGAAGGTACGCCCATTCACGCATGTCTCCACGCAGAAGACGCTCTAGCTGAGAATCGAACCGGACAGCGTCTTACTGTGAGGCAACAACGCTACCGCAGCACCACCACCGCGGGTCTAACTCCTGTCCTCTTCCTATCCCAGATAAAATCCTCCAAGTCTTTACTGATTACTATCCACAACTTTTTCTCTACTTGATAAAAATATGCCTGACATATGTATAAAACTAAAGGGACTGAAAAACATTTTTACTGCTTATATCTTGCTATCAATAGACAACAGCTTCTAATTTCTCAGTTTTTGGAATATCTGTTGTTTACTCTATTGCCACATATTTTTAAATGCTACAACAGAATCCTTTTTACCCAAACTCCTACATACTTCATTTTGTCATGTCCCCATAAATATGGGTATTTCTGAATCAATTTGTGTGTGGGTGCAGAGTTTAAAACTAAAGCCTTTGTTTTATCTTCAATAACTTGTATATCCTGAAAACTCATGCAACTGTCTCAGAATGTTTCACAACACTTAGATGTCCTTTTTTGTTTTTATCAGGTACAAATAATACCAACTTGGGCTACTTACTATAATTGTGATGAAGGGCAAATCATTCAATTTGGCGGGGGCAGTTATATACTAAAATAAATGAATACATCTTTCCATTTTGTTAGCTTTCCTGTTGACTGACTGTGTGGTTTGTACAATAGCTGTATTAATGTAGTTTTCACTGAGGCAGGAAGAAAACCTCTCAGTTTTTTTGCTCAAGACTTATGAACATAGCTAAAAATAAAGGGGGAAACAAAGACCCAAATATTATTCTAATTCAGTTAAAAAAGTTAATACTACAACAAGTTTGCATCAAAATATGCTTTCAAAACAGTAAGCAGTAATAGTACGAAACTCTTAAAGTCGGGTATTATTGATTGACTGTAATAGTAATAATTTACCAGAAAAATCGAGAGGTTGGGCAAGAAACTCTCTCCACTGACTAAGAGGATTACTATTGCTGGGGTGGGTGAACAACATAGATCTCAACATTCCATCTCTAGATTGTGGAATGTTATCGCTCACACTGTGAAAACAAGGAAAAGGTGAGACACTTAATAACTTTAAACAGGAATCTCCCAGCATAGTTATTAACTGTTTCTTCATACTACAAAACATTGCTTTGACAATTTAATATGATTATGTATCATTCAGTATTATTTCCCATAGATATGTGCAAAAAAATTATTAACAATGAATATGTGCTAAGCCATTTCATTGTGGAATAGCAAGGAACAGAGAATTTTTAAGACTCAAAATGAGGACTGTTTCACATAATGAGGCATAGTTAAGAGGTAAGTTTGGGGGGGGGTATCTGTGAATGAAAATGACTACTCTGTACTGTCTTGTTGTGATTGTTTGCGATTGAGATCAATGTGTTTTTTTTTTTTTTTTTTGTAAAGTAAGTTGAAGTATTTTACTGTAGCCATTTCTTTTAATTTGCAGACTGACACCTTTGAAATATACACATGGCTAAAGTTGATGGATAGGAAAAGCATCTGCAGATAAAAGTAACCTTACCACTGCTGTTGTTTAATCTTTATTAAACAGTCACTGATTTAGCTTCAGAGATGCTGTATTACACAGTGCATTGTTTTTGCTACAATCTAATGCAAGACAAACAGTATTATGGCTTCTTCCTTTGAGTGAGCATATGGTGGTGGGGGGTTGCAGTATATTTAAGAATATCAAGTTGGCCATAATTTTTTTTCACTTTGTCTCACCATGAGCCATTGGAATTGTAGACAGTACATTACTATCTTTTGTGGTCTGGACAGAATATATGTGAAAACAGCTGATCATTGGCACATTGAGTAGCATAACTTTCTTACAGGGCTTGGTTCTGTGGTTGTGTTCTTGGCTATGGCTCCTTCTGTGTCCCTTTCTCTGTGAGGATTTTATTCAGGTGGTCTGGTTTCATCCAGCATCACATAAATGTGCAAAAGGTGAGTTGGCGTTCTGCCAAATTGCCTACAGGTAAGCTCACTGTGAGAGAGAGAAAGTGAGAAAAATATCACAAAGTTTTATCTGTGGCAAACAATATTTACCAGACCATATATAACTCTTCTAGGTATCAGTAAGAAAACAGTCGATAACTAATAATCTTTTAAAAATAAACCATAACATGCATCACAATTCATCAAGAGTCACAGAGCATTTAGGAGGCTGGCAACCCCATACCCTTGGCTGTATAATTGGATTTTGTCTTAGGCTTAGTAGGTATTGGATTTCAACCTCATCCCAGGCTCCAGCTATTCTAAAACTGGCCCTGTTCCGAGACAGATGGTTGTCATAGGTTATGTGTACACTGGGAACAGTGGGTTTGTCATTTTTTTTTATTTTCTTTCCAATCAAACCTCTGAGATTTGCACTTAAGGCCATTATAGTTTTTCTCGATGCCATGTACTATATTGGAACAACATGCTGGAATACATTATAGAGATTATCATTATGATTTCACTTTCCAATCAATCAGACATTAGAAATATATAAAAGTGGCTATTTTTTGGGTGTAGGGGTACCAACAAGAGATGGCATGTATCTACATCTGACACCAACCAGTTGAACTATATTACTTTAGCCATTTGTTCTTTCACTTTCCTTCCAGTCTGATAAGAATGGGTACACTGAAGATGGCTGCCTTTTTTGAGTATGGATGAGGAGCCATGCTGTGTATATGTATGACAACAACAACTTAAAATATGACTGTAGCCTTTTATTCTTTCAGTTTTATTCCACTCTAACAGCAGTGGGTTACAGAGAAGGTGACTGTCTTTTTTTGGGATCATGTCAATCTGTCAAAGGTGATTTCAGTGAATGCAAAGAAATAGAATCCATTTTTACTGAAACCACCTTTGACAAAAGTGGAGATTGCCTTTTTCTCCACTGTTGTTTGACCTCAGAGTTGGCATATATAATTCTGGGGGGATGCAGGGGAGCTTGCCCTCTACAAAAATAATTATTTCAGTGTTTGCTGAAGGTGGTTTCAGCAAAAAGGTTTTGGTTTATTTGAATTTTTCGAAACCGACTTTTATAGATTGGATAACTCTGCTTTTTGGGGGGTGGGGAGGTAGGACAGTAGTTGCTTTTGCCATATTAGATTCATTTAGCCCAACAGGCATTTGCCTCTGTTTATAGGGATCTACTATCAAATAGCAAGAGGGAGCTATAGCTGCATAAATATTTATGATAATTTTAGTCAGAATTCCATTATTTCACTAGTTAGCATACTAAGAATAATTGAAGGCTAGATACAGTTTTGGACTCTGTGCCCTTGCTTTTTTTTGACAATATTTTGCTCCATGCAGCTGACTATCAGTTCTCCCCTGGATTGCTCCTCATCTGCTGGGTCAATTGAACTTCTTTGTGCTTCCCAAAACTATCTCTGACCCATGTTCAGGGCCAGCAAGGAGACCATGGCTACTGCAACAATGTTATAGGGATGCTGGGGTGCATTTTTCCTTTAATTCCCCATACCCTGGCTATGTTGGGAAGCTGAAGTTGGTCTGATCAAAGTTTCTAAGCTGTATGGTTTCTTACAATATGAAAATATATTTGTGAAAACCTAGAGAATATGTCTGGTTTATTTTGAACTATAATATAATGTAATGTAATGTAGTATTCAGGTAAATTATTTGAATTTTGTGGATTATTATTACTTTCAGAGACATGATGCAAAAATTAGCTCCAGGTAATTTGGTCACACTGACTAATGTTGGTGTGATACTTTGATCCTATGTAAAAGTGGGAAAAAGAGGGTTGATGGCGATGACTTCGTCATTGCTGCTTGCTTTCGCTCCATCCTCAACCTCATTAGGTATTAAATTAGCTTCTTTTAAAATGATTTTTTAAATAAAATGCTCAATAATATGCAATACAAAGTAGAAAGAAATGGATGAATGAAGAAGATGTATACCACATACCTTAATCTGGCTTAAGCTTTTGACACAACCCCCTCCCAAGCATAGTAGAAAAGCCAGATAAACTGGGAATAACCCCCCATGTCACCCACTGGGCTGCCAACTGGCTCATAGATGGGATGCAGAAAATCAATACAGGGGAAGTTTCTTCCACAAAGAAACCAGTCACCAGTGGAGTAAAAGCCTATACCAAAGTGCTCTGGCTGACTACATTTACAGATGACTGCACTTTATGAGCAGTCATTGAATCCAAATGACTTAGCCATCCTGCAGGAAGGTTTGTCCCAAATAAATAACTGGTACCAAAATTATGGACTGAAAATAAATTCCAGAAATGCATTATTGTATCCTTTGGGAAGTCATCTACCCTGGGGAACTACCACACCAACAATAAACCCCTTAAGAATATCCTTCTATATTGCGCAGCTTATAAATAAAGGGATTGTGTTTAGATCTAGTGATGTCATTGTTCCCCTTTACTCAACCCTCATTGGGCCAGTCATTGAGTATAATACTCTTTGGCATGCATCTATCCAGGCATGTGGACATTATGGTTAGTTGGGATTTGGTTAAAAACAAGTTTTCAAGTCAAATTTACAGAAAACCTTGTTTTTTCTAGTAATTACTTATACCATACTAGTGCACATCCAAATGTTATGAAGAACATTCCCAGAGGTCAGATGACTAGACTTTCTAGATTAGCTACAGGTGATAAAGTTTTTATAGATAGGATTCATTAGCTAATAAATTTAATTTCTGAGAGAGGATATCACCTAGGCAGTTTACAGTGTACGGCACATGAGACTATATCTAAAAGAAATTATTTTTTTCCTCCCATTTTAAGTGATGGTATACACACCAAGTCCTCTGTTGATAACAGTAATTTTAAGAATAATTTTATTTTACAAATGACAGTGGATGATTTTTGTATTAAAAAAGTTATTTCTGACAAATGAAAAATGTTAATGGGTAATCCCAAAGTATATCATATGGGTTCAACTCCTAGTTTTATCTACAAAAAAAATTCAAGTCTATTTGGCAGTACTTGGAGAATGAAAATACAATGTACCAGTTTTACATACTGATAGAAGCAAAGGAATGTTTAAATGTAGCTTCTGTAGCACTTGTAGTTTTATTTTAGAACATCCTAATATTTACTTAACTCATTTGGATCATCTATTAAAATTAATGGGCATTTTAATTGCAATGTTTTGGGTTTAGTTTACATTATCTGTTCTTTCTGCAATGCATTTTATATAGGTATGACCACACGCAAATTTTATAAAAGAATAAAAGAACATTTATATGCAGTTAAGAATAAGGATTAAAATAATGCTCTGTCTAAACACAGTCAAGTATGTGGAAATGTTAAGAAATTCTATTTTGCTATAATTAGTTTGGTTGGGATTCCCAATATGGCGGTTGTCTGAAAACACCCTCTCCTTATAGCTCCACTTCCAGTTAACGAGTGTTTTATCAGCTTCACCGAATTCCCGATCTTAGACCATACTAATTCAAACCTAAAATCTGAAAGGTAAATCTGGAATTGGTATTTTGCATTTTCTTGTGGAGATACTGCTATAAATTACTGCAATTAACCCGACATGAGAGAACAGCGCTCCTACACGTGGATTTTAGAGGCCTGAGGATTTCAGTACTACAGCAACTGACAGCACCCTTCCGAGAACTCAGTTGGTTATGCCGAAGGAAATTGAAAACATGGACTTTCAAAACACCAATTCTCCACTATCTCAAATTCACCAGAAAAAGAAGCTAAAAGACCCAGATCTGCCAAATGTAATCAAGAAATGATAAAAATTCCAACTAAACAGAAAAATGAAGGTACACTCCAGATCGATGAGCTGAAAAATGCTCTCCTTCCCTTGCATTCAGCGATCCAAGAATTCTCGGAGAAAATGACTTCCTTTGGCTCTACAATAAATAAAATAGCTGATAGACTGGATCTAGTTGAAAACAAATCTAAATCAAACGAGTTAGAAATTGAACATTTGAAATCTGAAATTCAGCTTAGAGATAAAACCATATCTGACATTCAAACCAAGATTATAGATCTGGAAGCCAGAAGTAGACATAATAACCTGATAATAAGAGGACTATCCGAAAAATATGAAACCTATCAGCTAACTGAAACCATCACACAAGTTTTTAATGCTCTTCTACAAGTGAATAACTCTCCTACCAAATATACCATCGAAAGAGCACATAGAGCCCTTCGGAAACATCAGGTTTCTGCACCACCTAGACCCATTTACGTTAAAATGCTAAACTTTCAGGATACCCAAAACATTCTCTCAGCCTTTAAGAAATCAATAAATTTCACTTGGAATAACCAGAAGATCTGCATCGCACAAGACCTACCTATCGAAATTAGAGAGAAACGACGCAAGCTCTCCTCATACTGCTCGGATCTTATAGCCAGAAAAATAAAATTCCAAATGAGGTTTCCTCACTCATTATCCTTCACCTTCAAAGAAGTTAAATACACCATGTCAACGCCTAATGAAGCGGACACAATTTTTATGAAATGCTTCGGCTCAATGCCTCTGAATCACTAATCCCTATGGCCCTTTGTATTTGTAAATTTAGGCTCTCTGGTCATTTTATAAGCCTTGTCTGATACTGGTGCTGCGTGTATACAGCTACAAAGAACAAATCTTTTATTTCCTGATTTGTCGCTAAAGTCTCTTCAATGGGTCCATTTATACTGGTTTAAGTTGAGTGGGGGACCTATTACATATAAGCGCACTGTCAGATTTTTACTGCTGCTCACTCTAAACTGGAAATGACAATAGTAAACTTCCTCCACTCTTGCGAAGGAATCTTATAACCCACAACATCGGATTTCTGTGAGAGCTTTACTGTGACTCTTCTAGAATCTCGGAATCCCAGCCAAATGACTTGCTCAACTGAGAGGAAGGTATTTACTCTTCAGACGAGCTCTAAATGTTCGCTAAGTCCTGATTTAACTGGAACTTTAATGCGATACTTGCATACTTGATCCTAAAATGCTACTTGTACATCTCAAAATGACATGAGACTCACGATGAGCACTCTGCATTAAATCTCATATTTTATCTGCTATTCAATGTTATTTTGGACAGAATACATAAGTAGGTTATTCTTAATACCTATTTTACAATTCTGGTTTCAAATAAATAGTAATTTTTATTGCTCTACTATAAAATAGAATAGCTTCCTGCCCAAGTGAATAGCACCCCAGACTACGACCCTTGGGAAGTGACATTTTATTTGCTCTCGACTCTCTTTAGTTTAAATATTGATGTGGTTGTCCTAGGGATGGTGATCCTTTTGGTACCTTATCTGATCATTGACAGATAAACAAGTTGTCATTTATGAGCAACCATACCTTTACCTATAGACTCACATGTGGGGAAATTTGAGTTGTTATACTGAAGTGGGGCATATACCCTCTTGTTTTATATAGGTTTGGTCCTAAAGAAAATGCCTCACTAAGTATTCCCATGACCAGCTTGTATAAATTCAAACAGCACCCCACTCATCTTGTAGACCAATGATGTTCACCGAGCTCTGATATTGGGTCTACACTGTGATTTAGCGATTACATGAGGAATTTTTCCCTTCTCTAAGTAGAACTAGCTTCAAATGAAACTAATATGCCGAATAAATGGAGCTATGTTCTTGAATAAGGAATCCTAAACGGGGTATTCTTAGTGTATAGCTTTATGCTAAACCTCATTTAGATGTATGTATCTTGGTTTGGTGATCATATCAAAATTACCAGCCCAAAGTATTCTACAAACACTTTGTTTTTAGACACATGATGTCTTAGAATCCTCCGGGCTGAAAGCGTTCTACATCCCACAGTCATGCCATCAGTCAAGATAAGAGATACAAGAACCTGATAGAAAATAAGTAGCCTACTGCTCTTTACTAGGGATACACATTAAAAGTTCCTTCACTAATTGTACTAGAAAGCAAAACAAACTGGTATATACGCATTCTTTTCAGCCTGAAGTATGTGGGCACAACTGCTCTTTCCTTCATAGTCTTAAGACTTCATAATAAATTCCCCTGGAAACTATCTATGATGAACTCTACAGTACTAGAAAGCAAAACAAACTGGTATATACGCATTCGTTTCAGCCTGAAGTATGTGGGCACAACTGCTCTTTTCTTCATAGTCTTAAGACTTCATAATAAATTCCCCGGGAAACTATCGATGATGAACTCTACAGTTAATCATACCAATAGATGTATGGTAAATACTTTACATGAAACACATCCCTTTTAGTTAATCCTATGCTGGGGGAAGCTATATGGATATGATAAGAAGGGTTTTGGATGACTTGCGAGGGAATTACTGTGATATTGTATATTAATTGTAGATATTGTTTGTATTTCTTAAGCCTTCACTACACCTCCTTTTTAACAAAACCGCTTTTCTATAGTGTATATAGTTTCTGTCTTCTCTCGATGTTAAGAAGTATGTGGCTAGGCACGGGGTTGGTTTTGAGAGAATGTGGTGCCATTATTATTTGTATCTACATTTACTACAAATGCACTAATAATCTACATTTTGTGATTATTCTTTATCTCAAATACTCCTGCATGGTTTATCTATTCATGTTTTGTAATGGTTAATAGTTGGAATATTCTATCTTGGAATATTAGGGGACTCCAATCAAAGGACAAAAGAAATTTGGTATTACACTTGCTCTATAAATCCCAGGCCGAAGTGTGCTTTATACAGGAGACCCATATGGGAAATGATGAATGGGAAAAGGAGAATAATAGGAAATGGGTTAAAGAAATTATAACCTCGGGTATTTCCAATAACTCTAGAGGAGTCGCTATCATCACCAAAAAATCCTTTAAACCACCGATTATTGACCGAGGGATGGATCGGGAAGGTAGATGGTGTTTCTTTACCTGTCTAACCCATGAATTAAACAAACCGATCCTGTTCCTAAGCATATATGGACCATGTTCGGGTCAACAAGATTTTATCATTAATATTTACAACCTTCTTCTTAAATTCCATAACCATATGTTTGTTCTAGGGGGTGATTGGAATATGGTCATTGACCCAAACATAGACAGGACAGGCAAGCCAACCTCCTTAAACCTTCAGAATTCCCTGGTTTTAAAATAATTAATCCTGGATTTTGATTTAATTGATCCTATCTCATTTGATAAAGACTCTGGAAACAATAATAGTTTTACCTATTATTCTAAATGTCACCATTCCTGGTCATGTATAGACTTCTTTTTAGTCTCAAGTGCTCTACCTAATGACCAAACTAAATTCAGAACTGAACCGAGATTCTTATTTGACCATTCAAAAATTTCTCTGGAGTTAGTTCTTACAGTTAATTCATCCTTAATGTACAAAAATTATAATTGGTCACTAAATAGTAATTTACTTAGAGAACAGTCAACAGTTGAGGAAATCACATTGACTATTAAAGAACTTTTCGCACCCTCTCGAGACATGGATATTCCATTTGACATCAGGTGGGCCACTTGTAAAGCTGTATTGAGGGGAATATTCATTAAGAAAGCTACTTATCTCAAGAAACTTAACAAAGTTCGAGAAGATGAACTTAATTCAGAGATTAAAACATTGGATGATAAACTCCGAGAAAAGTTCTCTCCAGAGGCAGAAAAGCAATTATTTACTAAACAAAAGGAGTTACTGGAACTCCAACAATCCAACTTCTCTCTTTTAGAACATCGTTATATCGCCAAATACTCTGAATCTTTACAAACTCCATCCAAAGCTCTTGCCAGATTGATAAGTTGTTTGCCCAGAGCCCCTAGAATCACATCAATTAAACATGGTAACAACTTATACAAGACTAATGCACAAATGATTCATCTGTTTCATCAAATTTACAGTGATATTTATGCTCTCAACACAACTCTACCCTCACAGAATGAGATGAGGGAATTCTTAGCCAACCTCTCTTTCCCGAACGTATCCAATGCACAGAGTAAGGACCTCATGACTCCAATCAAGAGCTCTGAGATCCATGAAGTTATCGATAATCTCAAGTTGGGGAAAGCTCCTGGCCCTGACAGATTTACCTCTGAGTTCTATAAATCTTTTAAAACTGAATTGGTACCCATTCTTCTACAACTTTATGACCATATCACAAACAATGGCATCTCAGATAAATACATTAATCACTCCAGAACTATCTTAATTCCTAAAAACAACCTTGATACTACAAACGTAAATAACTTTAGACCAATATCAATTATGAATGTGGACATGAAAATTTTTACAGCTATTTTGGCCAATAGACTTAAAAAGATGATGCACATCCTAATTTCTTCTGAACAATCTGGGTTCACAACTAACAAACATACCTGGGATAATTCCATAACTTTAGAATCGATGATGAATATTACAAAAAGGGAAAGGAATCCTATTTATGCATGGGTAATAGACGCTAGTAAAGCCTTTGACAGGGTTAATTGGGACTTTCTATTCTTAGTACTGTCTTCTTTTAATATTCCGTCTGATTTTATCAGTATTATTAAAACATTATATCACAATTCCTTTACGAGATTACACATTAATGGTCAACTTTCACAACCAATAAAAATTGTGAATGGAACCAGACAGGGTTGCCCTCTTTCACCTTTATTGTTTAACCTTTATATTGAACCTCTCTTTTTACTTCTAACCCAGCAAACACATCATTCGATCCCTAGATTCTTTAATACAAATGTGAGCCTAACTGCTTTTGCAAATGATTTGAACCTTTACTTTGAACATCCATTGTCCGATATGGGAAAGCTAGTGGGTTCCCTGAACACCTTTGCTGATATAGCTGGATATCAGATAAATAAAACAAAGTCCTTCATCTTCCCGATCAATCCCCTGGCACATAAAATTTTTTATTCCCTGACTTATCTGCTCGTATAGAGCACTCCCTTAAATATCTAGGGATGCACTATGACCACACCTCTACGTCTATTTTACAATCTAATTTATCGAAAACCTGGACTTCCATTTCCCAGGATATTTCAAGATGGCAAAATTAAACCTTCCAATGCTTGCCAAAACCTCCATCATTAAGATGAATGTCTTTCCTAAACTTCTCTACCTACTTAACTCCTCGCTTTCTTCATCTCCAATTTCGCTCTTTAATAAAATTCATAAAGCTTTCGCAAAATTTATATGGTACCCTAAATCCGTCAGGATTTCATATCAGAAGCTCACTTTACCGAAAGAACAGGGGGGATTAGCGATGCCCAATCTACTTTTATATTATAAAATCATTCAAGCGAATAGAATTTACACTATTGCAAACTATATACCAAACTCGATTACTTGGTCTCCATTATGGGTTAAACTATGGTACAACTATACTCTAGCGAATAATATCAACCCTAAGGCACTACCCTTTTTAAATAAATACAACCTCAAAAAATTAAATCTTCTCCCCATTCTTAATGGACTAATTAAAACTTTCCAAAACTTATTCAAATATATTAAACTGGAAAATGCCCTCCTTCTATTCCAGCCTTCCCATCTTAATCCGAATATAACCTTAAAAAATGTAATGATTAAACTGAATGATTTCCCATTAATTAAAGATTTTACCCTATGGGATATACATAAATATAACCTCCTATCTTTAACTGAC